>NC_067474.1:139900741-139905741 GCF_947179515.1 Apodemus sylvaticus
ATGCATGTGGAGGTCAGAGGCCGACTTATGGAGTTGAAGCTCTGCTTTCATCTTCTGTGGTCCCAGGGATAGAACTCAGATCGCTGGGCTTCACAGCTCATCTTTATCGGCTGAGCCTTCTCATTGGCCATATTTCTACTTAAAAAAGATATTTATTTGTACCCAGTGTGGCAGCACACGGCTTTAATCCCAGCACTTGTGAGGCAAAGGTAAGTGGATCTCAGTGAGTTAGGCCAGCCATGAATATACAATAGAACCTATCTCAAAAAAAAATTATATTTAAGCAGTGAATAAAAATTTATTATGTGTGATAAAGTGCAGGTGCACTACAGAGTACAGGATAAAGGTTAGGTCTCAGTCTTCCATATTGTTAAGCTAGGGCTTCTTCCATTTCTGCTACTGTGATCTGAATTCCAGACAGCTGGCCTGAAGGCCTCTGGAAAATTCTGTCTCTACCTCCAGTCTTGCCTTTGGGGTTCTGAAATTTATAGACACTTGCAACTACATTTGCATTTTTATTGTTTGGTTGTGGGGTTTTAGTTTGTTTGTTTCTTTGTTTGTTTTGTGAGACAGGATTTCTCTGTGTAGCTCTGTCTGTCCTGGAACTCACTCTGTAGACCAGGCTGGCCTTGAACTGCCTGCCTCTGCCTCCCGAGTGCTGGGATTAAAGGAGTGCGCCATCACCAGCCAGACACTCAGCTTTTTATGTGGGTTCTGAGGATCAAACTCTGGTGGGGGGCGATGTGGTGGTGTCCGAGGCTAGAGCTTCGACCTGCTGAGCGGTCTCCCTAAACCATGTTAGTTTAACTTTGTAGGTCAGAACCAGCATTAGAGCAGTTTGGGATCAATGGTTCTAGGGGTAGAACTTGGAAACTTTCTTGCGCCAGTTCCATCCCTATCTCCCCATCTCCAGTGCGGCCACCTCCCTTCCACAATGGCTTCCATCTCTCCTGACCCACAGTCAGTTTTCTGCAGCAATAGTTTCTTAATCATGAGGGAGAGAAAGCAAGCTTCCCGACTTAACAGGACACAGCGCATGACCCCTGCCTCGCTTCTAGCAAACGGGACAACATCTTCCCCTTTCACAGGGCACAGCGAGAAAAGCCTCTAAGTCTCCCGGGCGCTGCAGCCTCTTCTGGCTTCTGCTGTCCTGCTCATGTTTCTCGCCTGTCCTTTATTGCACAGAGCCTCCTGCGTGCCAGCCCCGCGTGCGTGCCAGCCCTGGGCTGGGAAGGACGCTGTGGATTGCCAGACTGGAGCATTTCTGCCGCTATGAGTCACATTCTGGCTGAAGAGCCTTGCTGGGCAAACAGCGACAAGGAGGTGCTTGTCCTGGGGTGATCCAGAGCCCTGGGTGAAGAAGGTGAGTTAAGGCTTCAACTACTGGGGACCACGTAGTGTCCCCGATACAGGGGCGGATTGTCAAAGGCTCTGAGACTTGGAGACTTGGGAAGGAGTCTTCATGAGCTTGTGAGGTGTGTGTGTGTGTGTGTGTGTGCCTAGCACATGTGGCAGTCAGACCTTGTATGTCTTACCGTAAGAACAATAGGGTTTTTTTTTTTGTTTTGCTTTGTTTTGTTGGTTTTGGTTTTGGTTTTTTCAAGACAGGGTTTCTCTGTAAAGACCCGGCTGTCCTGGAGCTCACTCTGTAGACCAGGCTGGCCTCGAACTCAGAAATCCGATTGCCTCTGCCTCCCAGAGTGCTGGGATTAAAGGTGTGCGCCACCACCGCCCGGCCAACAATAGGGTTTTTGATGGGTGCTCTGCTGCCCCATCAAACACTCTGCCCGTTGAGCTATCAGCCCAGTCCCTGTACAGAGATCTTGAGTCCAACATGGTAGAAACACACCAGGGGAGACTATGAGAGCCACAGGTGAGAAGTCCTCCGGAAGCTTCTCCAATGGTCCTGGAGCCTGACTGAGTGTCTGAGAGCAGTGAGGGGACAGGAAGGGACCTCAGGAGAGGCACCCAGGCATCCTGTGGATGCAGCGCAGAGACGATTGGAGAAGGCTTGGTGCTCTTTCTAGGGCGGTAGAAATGACGACAGCCTCTGGTAAGGTGAAGACCCTGGGGACAGAGTGAGAGATGAGCTGAGACAGGAATGAGGGTGATCCTCCCAGAGTCTGGCTTTGGAGGGCTAGTGGCTTCTGGTCCTGTCCTCTGGAAGGGACTACTTAAGTTCAGATTTACTAAGTGCTTCAAAGACATTCGGGTCTGCCTTTAATCCCAGCAGTCAGGAGGTAGAGATGGATCCCTGAGTTCAAGGCCAGCTTGGTCTACAGAGTGAGTTCCAGAACAGCCAGGGCTACACAGAGAAACACTGTCTTAAGACATTCAAGTCGGGCTGGAGAGATGGCTCAGTGGTTAAGAGCACTGACTGCTCTTCCGAAGATCCTGAGTTCAATTCCCAGAAACCACATGGTGGCTCACTACCATCTGTAATGGGATCTGATGCCCTCTTCTGGGGTGTCTGAAGACAGCTACAGTGTACTCATAAAAAACAAAACAAAAAAACATTCGAGTCAAGATGTCCCACCCGTAGAGAGGAGCCAATAGCTAACTGTAGGGAAGAAGGATGAACTGGGTTTGTTTGTTTGTTTTTGAGGGAGAGGCAGTTGAGAGTCTCACTGTGTAGCCCTGACAGGCCTGAAACTTACTTTGAGACCAGGCTGGCTTTGAACTCCCAGAGATTCACCTGCCTCTGCCTCCTGACTGCTGGGACTGGAGGTGTGAACCACCACACCTGGCAGGTGTAGAGGTTCTTATTGGGCAACCACAAGCACAAAGATGACAAGACGATTCTATCTGTGGGCTGGAGAGTCAGCTCAGCAGATACAAATGTTTGCTGAGTAAGCCCGTGATCCTCAGAACCAGGTAGAGAGGAGGAGAGTGAAATTTCTCACAAAGCTGTCTCCATGAATGTGTCTCGGCTGATGTGAATTCTTTTTTGTTTTGTTTTTTTGGATTTGGTTTTTTTTGAGACAGGGTTTCTCTGTATAGCCCTGGCTGTCCTGGAACTCACTCCGGAGACCAGGCTGGCCTCGAACTCAGAAATCTGCCTGCTTCTGCCTCCCAGAGTGCTGGGATTACAGGCGTGCGCCACCACCGCCCAGCCTGATGTGAATTCTTATAAGTGTACAGCACACAGGCACACAGAGTAATGAATATTGTTAATTTGTTTGTTTGTTTGTTTGTTTTTAGGGACAAGGTTTCAACATGTAGCTTTGGCTGTCATGAAACTCACTTTGTAGACCAGGCTGGCCTTGAACTCACATACATCTGCCTGACCCTGCCTCTGCTTCGACTAAAGGTGTGCCATGCCTTCCTAGCTTAATAAATAACGTTTTAAGACAGGTCTCACAATATATCCTTGCCTAACCGGAACTCATTATGTAGATCAGGCTAGCCTTGAACTTACAATGATCCTCCTGCCTCTGCCTCACAGTGTTGGGATGAAAAGTATGTGCCTCCATGCCCAGCTACAAGACTTAATTTAAAAGTGGGTAAAGGATCTGACACTTCTCTAAAAAAAAAAGCATACGACTCACATGTACAGGAATAGATGCTGAACTTTACCAAATGCGAATAAAAACCACAGTCAAACAAAACAAAACACCACACAGTGAGTTGCTTCTTCACACCTACTGGGGTAGCTATCAGTATAAAATGTGTGTTTACAAGGATGTGAAAAGTTGGTACCCCTGCCCATTGCCAGGGCAGGAGGGCAAGGTGGCCCAGCTGCTATGCAAAAGTAGGAGGGCAGTTCCTCAATCCGTTAAAAATAGATTGGCCGTGTGATCCAGTGGTTCCTCTTTTGAACGTAAGCCCCAAAGACCTGAAAACCAAGGACTCAAGCACACTTGGGTACTCACATTCACACCAGCAAGCACTCTTGTCCTCAGAGGAAAGGGTAGACAAGAGGTTACCTCAGACTGAAGGACTTACACAGGAAGGACATCCCAATATAAGCTACCATAGGACAAAGCATGAGCATATGTGAACATATGTATGTGAGCATATGTATGCTCACATATGTGTTCAAAGTGAAATGAGCTCGTCATGAGATGTCGTGTGTGCTAATCTGTCTGAGGTGCCAGAGTTACCAGGCATGATGGCACAAGTTTGTAACCCTAGTATTTAGGTAGACATGAGTAGATTTAAAGTTTGACTGTAGTCTAGGCTGCCTGGAGAGACTTCAGTTTATTTGTTTGTTTGTTTGTTTTATGCATATGAGTACACCACCATTGCTCTCTTCAGACACACCAGAAGAGGGCACCAGACCCTATTACAGATGGTTGTGAGCCACCATGTGGTTGTTGGGAATTGAACTCAGAACCTCTGGAAGAGCAATCAGTGCTCTTAACTGCTAAGCCATCTCTCCAGCCCAGGACTTCAGTTTTTAAAAACAGTTCCTCAAACACCTCTGGTTGCAGCACTCAGGAGGCAGAGGAGGCCCATCTCTAAGTTTGAGGTCAACCTGGTCTATAGAGAGAATTCCAAGATAGTCAGGATTACACAGAGACACCTTGTCTCAAAATGCCATGATTAATTAATTAATTAATTAATTAATTAAAATATACTACTGCCCATTTATTTTTAGACAAGTTATCCTTCTTTTGGAGGGAGGTCATTGTTGTTTTTGCGTTTCTCTGTGTAGTCTTGGCTGTCCTGGTACTTGCTGTGTTGAGCAGGCTGGCTTTGAACGCAGAGATCTGCCTGCCTCTACCTTCCAAGTGCTAGGACTAAAGATGTGCACCTCCACCACGTGGCTTAGACTTACTTAGCCCGGGCTGGTCTCAGATGTACTGTGTAGCAGAGGATGAACTCAAGCGCTGAGCTTATAGGCGTCTATTAATTACCATGCATCGTGTCTGCGGTAGAGAGGATCAAACCTGGGGCTTCCCAAGCCCTCATTCTACCAACCAAGCTCCTTCCCAAGCTCCACCCAGTATCAAGCCAGTCACACTCTTGTCCAGACAAAGTCCTAGAGAGTTTAATAA
>NC_067474.1:141410741-141558241 GCF_947179515.1 Apodemus sylvaticus
AATTTCAGCATAGGTTGATGTGATAGATTTCGCCTGAATTGAACTTAGCAGAATTTCTTGCTTGTGGCTTTGTGACTGTTACAAGGTACACTGCAGACAGACACTGGGACATCTATGCTTCATTCCTGCCACACCGAGTGGCTCCACCAAGAATCTTTTCAGGGATTCATTTGCTGTCCTATCTGGCAGGAAACTGACTGTTATTTCTGTTTCTATGCAATGTGTGCATAAATAAGTTAAAAAAGGTAACATTAACAACCGTTAAGATCATTTTGAGCAGCATATATTATGCCAAGTGTGCCTGGTCTGAATGTTTCCTCGTTACAAAGCACCTTTCTGTTGCAGAAAGCAATCCCACAGGCTCCTGGTGTGTTGTTCTTTGAACATAAGGCTGATTTCACTCACTGATATTGTATTGTAATTTGTTTGCATGCAAGTGCGCTGGCAGCACAGGGTTTGCTTTGTAGGTGTGTCTCTGTTGGATGGGTGGCTTTGGATCATATGTATTTCATAGACTAATGTGAACACCCAGGGATTCTTTGATTTGGAGAAGTTTACAGACCACAGGGGTAATTAGCATCAGGAGTAGATAGCAACACATCTTTGCAGACACTGGAAATAAGATTCAAGTCCACACTCTTCATTTTTTTCAAAAATTACAACAATATAGGATGCCATGGTTGGATTTGTTTTCTTTCACAAGGGAGCAACAAAGGATCTATGGGGCAGTTTTAAGGGAAGGAAGGAAAGGTACAAATGACATAAGAGTAAATAACCTCCAAATATAAAATAAACAATAAAAATGTCATTTGACAATTTCACTACTGTATAAATGAACTGAGTCATGTTAACTCCATTTTTCCCAACAAATCCCTTCCTTGCTTTCAGGGTTTGTGCATGCACGTGTGTGTGTGTGTGTGTGTGTGTGTGTGTGTGCATGTGCATGCATGTGTGCGTGCATGCATGTGTGTGTGTGAGAGAGTATGTGTGTGAGTGTGTGTGTGAATGTGTGTTTATGATAGTGTGAGTGTGTGTGAGACTGTATGTGAGTGTGTGTGTGTGTGTGTGTGTGTGTGTGTGTGTGAGAGAGAGAGAGAGAGAGAGAGAGAGAGAGAGAGAGAGAGAGAGAGAGAGAGACCAACTGTGCTTTATCAGGGTTGTTTGCATGAGCACTGATGGGAGGCTACTTACTAGTATATGGGTGACTAACCAGAGTGTACAACACTGATTAAATAAAAACATCCTTCCCCCAGCACCATTGACTGTTGATGGTCACTGTGGTCACTGACAGCACTTCTGGAAGAGGTCTGGTCTCAAGAGCTGTTCTCTGTTCCAGGGTGAAATGTTGATGGACCTAGTGCTGCATGGGTCTTGTTCAGGTGTGCACAGCTGCAATGGGTTCATAAGTGCAATAGTGTGTCAGATCCAGGAGACACCTTTGTGCAGCTATCCTCCCTATCCTCCAGTTCTTACATTCTTCTTCACTCCTTTCATGTTTCCCAAGCTTAGGAGAGGTCCACTGAGATGACCTACTTATGGCTGGCATCTCACTATCCCGTCAATAAAAGTAGAAACACCGGGGCTTTAAAACCACAGCATTACCCTTCACTGTACCCATTTCCCATCCTGACAAGTCCTCAGAGGCATATCAAGCTGCCCTGAGAGATATGTTGTCCCCCATAGTCCTGACACCCTTCTGCCCACCTACCCCCAATTCCTTACCCACCATGTCCCCAGGGAAATGCACAGATGCCAGGAGGCTTTTATTGCTCCCTAAGTTCCATTGTCCAGGCCAAGGCTACCCATGAGAGGCCAGGAACTTCAAAGTTGGGTCCTCCTCCCACTACCTGCTACATCAGAAACATCCAGGGACAGTCAGATGACTAAAGGCCAACATAATAACACAGTCAACAGATTTTATGCTAAGTTAAAGACTGACACACACATACACACACACACACACACACACACACACACACTAACAGCACTAACATCAAAATAACAGGAATTGGCAATCATTGATAAGTAATATCTCTCAATATCAATGGACAGAATTCCCCTAATTAAAAGGAACAGGCTAACAGAATGGATGTGAAAACAGGATCCATCATTCTACTGCATACAAGAAGCAGACCTCAGCCTCAGCAATAAAGACAGACATTCACTCAGAGCAAAAGGCTGGAAAAAAGTGTTTCCAAGCAAACAGACCCAAGAAGCAAGCTGGAATAGCCATTTTAATATCTAACAAAATAGACTTCCATTCACAAGTAATCGAAAAAGATGGGGAAGGACACTTGATACTCATCAAAGGAAAAATCCACCAGATGATGTCTCAGTTCTGAACCTCTATGCCCTAAACACAAGGGCAATGTAAAAGAAATGTTGCTAAAGCTTAAGTTGCACATTGAACCCCACACATAATAGTGGGAGACTTCAATACCCTACTCTCACCAATGGACAGATCATCCAGACAAAAACTAAACAGAGAAATAATAAAACTAACTGGCATTATGGACCAACAGATTCATACAAATATCTATAGAATATTTCTACCCAAACACAAAAGAGTATACTTTCTTCTCAACATTGCATGGAACCTTCTCCAAAATTGACCATATAGTTGGTCACAAAGCAAGACTCACCAGATGCAAGAAAATTGAAATTAACTCCTTGTATCGGATGAGACCATCATCTGTACTTCAACAACAGAAACAAAAGAAAGCCTACAAACTCATGGGAACCAAACACCTCTCTGTTCTTTGATCATGGTGTCAGGGAAGAAATAAAGAAAGAAATTAAAATTTTTCTAGAATTCCATGAAAATGAAGACACAACATACCTAGACTTATGGTATACAATGAAAACAGTGGAGGAAAGTTCATAGCACTAAGTACTGTCATAAAGAAATTGGAGAGATTGCACACTAGCAATTGAAAAGTACATCTGAAAAATCTAGATAAAAAATAAGCAAACACACCCAAGAGGAATAGGTGGCAGGAAATAATCAAACTCATGGCTGAAATCAATCAATTACAAACAAAGAAAGCAATACAAAGAACCAATAAAACCAAGGGTTGGTTCTTTGAGGAAATCAACAAGATACACAAACCATTCTCACCAATGGACAAATTTTGGCCACTGTAAGCAGAGATCTTTGGAAAGGTAGGATGGACCATTAGTTGTGTACTGAAGTGTAATTCAAAGATCCCAGCTCTGCAATTGTTATCTGTGGGGAGCTATGCTACAAGTTTAGAATGCATGTGGATCAATTTAATGGTTGCCAGCAAAATCCCATGCTAACTACAATTAGGGGAGGAAAGAGAAACCCACATGAGCTAAGGAAACATGGGAAAGAAGACTGAGGCTATGCAGAGAGACCTGGAGAAGAGGACCATGGAAGGCCAAGAAGATAAAGAGGGAGAATCCAGCTGCCTTTTGTCCCTCCAGCTCCCATGAGGCCACACTATGCTTTTATATATTTCTCTCCATAAGAAAAGCTGTTTTGTGTGACTCCCATTTCATCGTTATTCTAGAACTTTCAATTCATGTCATCAAATAGAGCTTACAATATTTTCTTACATTTTAAAAGCTTAATGGTTATTTGACTTGAGTTTTTAAATAATAGAAGAATTTAAAATAATTAAAAGAGGCTGAATTGATGTGAATTAATTATTTCTTCCATTGATCACAAAGATCCAGATCCTCTGCTCCTCTGCTAACATTTGCTTTGCCATTTTCTGTTTCTCTTGGCAGCCAGAGCTCTGGCACATGGTTTATTCTTAATGATTGTCCTAAATTTCTCCCAAATAGGTAAGCTATCAGATTCTCATCTCTCTGAGTTACAAATCCAAGTTAGGTAAAAATGAAATCTATAAATCTGTGAATATACAGGTACATACTGGGGAAATGACTGGAAGAATATAGACCAAAATGTTACAAGTATTTATTCATGCTTTTTTTTCTTTTTCATGCTTTTCTGCAAACGACTGGAGTATATTACTTTAACATCAAATAAATGCAATTATACGACATTAAAAAAAATGAACAATTAATTTCCTCCAAGCCTGGCTTTGCTGAGAGTTGGCGGTTCCTAAATACACAGTGGTTTTGTTTTCATTGATTTCCACATTTGCTATGATTTGGTCCAAGAGCAATTTTGCTGAGCACTTTTTCATTTTATGAGCCTTAAGGATGCTTTATCTTTTCAGCTTCTGTGACTAATAGAGAACTATTTACCTGATCACCTGACTGGAGGGGTGGGGAGCAGACTGGGCCATGCTATTTATTACTGTCTGCTCTACACCCGATCTCTCAGCTGGTTCTGACCTGAATCTCAGGCACAGGTAACAGCTAAATGTCTGACCCAGGTGCATTCGTTACTGATTGTTTCCAGCAGTCTGCTACGCGCTGGTATAAGCTCTGGTGGTGAGATATGGAAGCTGAGGGGAGCCGGGCCTTTCTATATTACTCTCATTTTTATCACTGTGCATACATTCCTAATATGAACAACATGAAGGAGGAACTGTTTGGGTTGCTCATGGTTTCAGAGGTCAGGCCATGATGGCACAAAGAGCAGAGCAGAGCGTGGAGGAACAGAGCAGAGCAGAGATGATCATATCATGGTGGCCAGGAGGCAGAGGGATGGAAGAAACCAGGAACTTGATAAGCTGCTTCCTCTAGCTTTGCTCCACATCTCTAGGGTTGTACTACTAACACTGCCAGCCAACCACCAAAAATAGGAGCCTCAGAGAGAGCATTTCATGTAAACCATAACACCCTGTTTTCATGGAGATGATACTCTAGTGGAGAGATTTAGTATGCTACCAAATCTTTACATGCAGATAACATGGAAGTATAACACATATAGAACAACATATAGAAATACAAACAACCCAGGGAAAAATGTTCAAGTGGGGGGTGCAATAAATATCAGATTTGTGGTCATAGTATTTGCATTGATATCTGAGAAAATGAGCAAAACATCCCTGGCGGTAGAGATGCTGCTGTGATGATCATATCACAAGACAAGTGTTTAAGAACTACAAAGAGTTGATCTGAGTGGACAATGAAAGTCAGGAGGAAATGAGCTAAAGAGTTGGGAAGATAACAGTTCATGAATGTGTGGGGGCATGGTGGGGGAGGTGTGGATATCATTTCAGTTTACCAAAAAATAACAAACCATACTAGTTGCTTTGCTCATCTCTAGGACAAAACAGCTGCCCTGGGCAACTGAAAGGAGAAGGGTTCTGCTGAGCTCATGGTTTTAGAGATGTCAGCTCATCTTGGTTTGGGAGGTGTAGAAGAGAATTGCACATTATGGTAGCCAGGAAGAAGAGAAAAGGAATATCAGAAAGGGTGAGCACTAAACAGAGTTCCAAGGAAATGTCTCTAACTACATCACATACGGCTCTTACTGCCTTCCAATAATGCCATCATATCGCGAGTTCATAAAAGAACTAATCCATTCATTAGATCAGAGCCCTTGTAATCTAATACCTGGCAATGTTGTCATACACATATCCAGATGTGTGTGTCACTAATCTCTCTCAGTCCAACCATGCTGACAATCTAGATTAACCACACACCACAGAAGCATTGTAAGTAGGGAGTGACATGATTTTTTTTTCTTTTTGTATTGAAGAGATAACTCCAGAACCCTGGCTCTGAGCTGATGGAATAGATAGCCTTTTTACACTAGTCCTCTTGCTAAATGTGAATGCTGTCCTGGATGTTATTTATAAAACAAATATACGGAGAGAGAATACGACAAATTATTTTGTCATGCCCCCCCCCCCAGGTGTCAATAAGACTTGGCTTAGAACCATGACTTATACTGCTAACAGGAATAATAAGAGGCCCCAGACACTTTTTAGTAGACCAATGTTAAGAGATGACACAAATATAGATGAAAATATGTATTTGTAATATATAGGTATAATAACTGAAAAGCCTTTAAAAAGAGATGCACCTAGGAAAATATATAAATTAAAATAGAATTCTAAATAATGTTCAAATAACCAATAGAAAGGTAGGGAGAAAATGAAATAATATAAAACACAACTTTTAAAATGTCACACCTAATTCTTAGCAGATCAATAGTTATACTAAGTATAATTGTCCTAAACACAGCAATTAAAAGAGAGATAAACAGACTGAATTGAAAATATAACTCAACCATCTATAACAAATTCACTTTAAATAGTACAATTGAAGTTAGTTGAAGAAAAAAAGCATACAAAAATATATAATGCACACATTAATTGAGGTGAAGTAAGACTGGCAATGTTAATGCCAGATCCAGTAGATTCATGGTAAAGGAAAATTACCAATGATGAAGATGGACATTGTATAATGACAAAATAGTCATTCCATTAGGAAGACATAACAAAGAACTCAAATGCATATGTCCAAAACAACAGAACTGAGACAAGTATTTGAAATGAAATCTAACTGAAAGGAGAAACTGACAAATCCATAATCACCTAGACATTAAACATTCCTCTTAATAACAGACAGAATATCTAAACATAAAACCAACAGGAGTACAGAACAATGAAACAATAATATCAAATAATACCAAATAATGGGTTCTAGACTATGTTTCTAGGACATTTTACCCAAAACAGAATACATAAACATCTACAAATGATATCATGACAGATGATACCTGGGTCATAGCACAAATTTTTACAATTTTTAAAAGGACCAAAATCACACACAGAATATTTTCTGATGATGATGATGGAGTCAAATCATAAATTATTAACAGAAAGAAAAGCTCCAAGTATTGGATACTGGATACTTCTAATAATCCATGGGTCAAAGAAGAAGGCTCAAAAAAAAAACTAAATTAAATTTGTGAGTCATTGATAAGGTAATGCTGGAGAAGAAAACTAAGGGGGAAAAAAAACCCCAAAAAACCAAAAATCAAAGCAAAACCTCCATATAGGAACTGAAGCTCTTTTTATGTTAATGTGAAGAAATAATAGCAAATGAGCCCAAAACAAGGAGAATAAAGAAATAATAAAAAGAAGAAATTAATAGCATTAAAATGAGGAAACGGATATAGAAAAGCAATGAAAGACAAAACTTTGTTTCTTTAAAATATACAGTTGACATGTTGAGAGCAAGATTGACAAAGAAAAGAGTCAAGGCATGGGTTGTTAGTATCAAAGTAAAAAAGAGCCATCACTACCGACCCTAAGGAAACCAAAGGGCAGGAGAAGAGGTACTACATTGGTGTGCATGAGGATTGAAGATTGAGATGAAATGGACCAGTTCCCTTAAAAATGCTAAGTACTACAACTCATGGAAAGGAAACATCATTTTAGTCTCTAGTCACTAGAGAATTGATTTACTTCAGTAAAAATTACATTCATATTTTTTAGCTCTCCAAAAAGAAATCTTAGGTGAGGTGGTTTTGATGGAGGATTCTGCCAAACACTAGAAGGATAACATCAATTGCATTTAATCTTTCACAGAAAAGCAGGACACACACACACACACACACACACACACACATACACACACATACACACAGAGACAGAGAGCGACAGAGACAGAGAGACAAAGAGACAGAGAGACAGAGACAGGCAGAGAGACAGAGACAGACAGAGAGACAGACAGACAGACAGACACAGAGAGGCACACAGAGAATTTCTTAGTTTATCTTATCAATCTTTGTAATACTCTCATAAAAAAAACAGAACAATGTGAAAAACTAATACTATAGACGATGGCCTTCTTGGGTACAGACACAAACATCCAATGAAGTTTTAGTAAATAGAATTCATATATTCTGTGGTGTTTTGATAGATTTAGTTTTCATTTTGTAGCGTACTAATGCACTGTGCTTTATTTTTTTAAATGTTAAGTTAGTATACAAAGTGGCATGTATAGGGCACTTTCACACATCTTAGCTTTATTGGTCTTCCTCATTCCTGTTCCTGTTCTTATTACATGACTTATAACCACCCACACGTGCCACACACACACACACACACACACACACACTCCTTACACATGCACACACATACTAGCCTCCACAAATGAGAGAGAACATATGATAACTGTCTTCCTGAGCCTGAATTACCCCACTTACAAAGTATTTCCCAGTTCCATTCATTTCCTGCAAATTTCATTTTTGTGTGTGTGGCTAAATTAACCCATTGTGCATATATGTCACATTTGTCGTATCTATTAATCAGACGATGGACACCCAGTTTGACTCCATTTCCTAGCTATTATGAATAAGTCAGCAATGACATGGATACATGAGTATCTCTGTAGTAGGTTATAAAGTCCTTTGTGCATATACCCAAAGTAGTGCAGTTAGGTCATATGGTATTTCTATTTTTAGTCTTTGAAACAATCTCTATGTTTGTTTTCATACCATGTATTAAATGTCTAATTAAAAGTCTTTATTGTGTTAAGTTTTGCATCCGAAATCCTTCATGCTATTGACTACTAATTAGAGATTTTTCTCTTTAAAACTATTTCTTAGATTTACTTGTTTTATTTTGTGTGTATGAGTGTTTTGCTTACATGTATGTCTGTGTACCACATGCATACCTGGTGCCTGTGGAGGTCAGATAAGGTGTTCAGTCCCAGCAATGGAGTTCTAGATGGTTCGGAGCCACCATGTGGCTGTTGGGAATTAAATCAGGGTCCTCTGCAAGAACAGTCAGTGCGTGTAACCAATGAGTCATCTCCCCAGTCCCTTCCTTGTCTTTCTTTTTTTCTTATCTCTCCTTACTTCTCTCCTTTTCTTCCCTCTTTCTTCTCTTCCCTTCTTGCTCCTCCTCCCCATCTCATTTATTTTCTTCTCAATTCCTTTGAATTTGTTTTAAACATAAACAACCTTGTCAATCAAATCAAAGGCATTTTATTTCTTCCCTCCCAATCTTGGTGTATTTTATTTCCTTTCATTGTCTTAGCCTGTTAGCTAGGGCTTCCAATGTGATGCTGAAGAAGAGGTGAGAGCCACACCATGTCTCAGAGCGGTCAGTTTCTCATGATGAGAAATGGTACCCAGCGTTGGTTTTTCACAGTTGTTCTTTATCAACTGGGGGAAATTTCGATTTATTTCTAACGAGCTGAATTTTAATGACAAATGTTGGATTTTGTCAAGTACCTTTTCTGCATCTAATGGTTTGATCAGATGAGTCTGCGTCTTTAATCTGTGGATGTGAAGGATTACATTAATTGCTTTTCAATGTCGAGCCAGCCACAAGAAGGATAAAGGCTAGATAGTGGTGTTGTGTGCTTCTTTTGATATACTGTTAGGATTTGATTTGCTAAAATTTGATGAAGGGTTTTTAAAAATGTATGTTCATAAGAGATACTGATTGTTCTATGGGTTTTCTAATCTTTATCTGGATATAATATGAATATAATTATGTTCTCAGGATGTATCCTTTCTGCTGTGTTTGCTGAAGGAGACCATATGGCACTGGTAGTTCTCCTATTTAAAGTTAGGAGAATTTACTAGTGAAATCATCTGCACCTAGAGCTTTGCTTTTTCTTTTCTTTTCCTTTTTTCTTTTGGTCTATTTGTCTATGTCTTTGTTTTTGAAACAGGGTCTCACATAGCCCAGGTGTGCATCAAACACCCTACATTGCCAGAGTTAGCCTTGAGCTTCCGATTATTCTGCTTTCCCAGACCAAGTGCTGGAATGGCTATGCATGCACCAATGTGCTTGGCTTCATGCTTTTTATTTGTAAGATTATTAATTGCTTACCCCACTTCTTTCATAGATTTGGAGTTATTATCTATTTCCTGCTACTAAAGTTTGGGTAGATTGAGTCTTCCAAACGACCAGTCCTTTCCATAGAGGCCCATTCCACTACTTGGGTGTACCGTTGCTCATGAAAGTCCCCGGTCATCATTTGAATATTCCTGGATTAGTACTGATGGCTCTTCCTTCAATCTTGGTGATTTGATTATTTTCTTTCTTAATTAGGCTGTGTAAAGTTCATCAATTTTATTGTTGTACTTAATAAACTAGATCTTGTGTTTGATTTTCTTCCTGTTCCTTTCCTATTTTTAGCTCCATTGATTTATCTTTTAATTTTTATTGTTTATTTTCTTCTCCTCACTTTGAGCTTCTCATTTTTTCTTTCCCTGATTTCCTTAGAGGGAAGCTACAAGTTCAGATTATTTATTTTGTGTAATCCTTACTTTCTAATACATGCCAGCGATGTGATAAATTTTCTTTGAAGAGTGTTCTTACTGCATCCTATGAAATTTGGTAAGTCACATTTTCTGTCTAATTCAGTCCATGACATCTCAACACATTTCTCTTGAGATTTTTTCTTTGACCCAGGTGCTATTTGGAATTGTATTGTTTAACCTCCAAAGGTGTTGGGATTTTTCCAGATATTTCATTGGTAGTGATTTTTAGTTTAACTCTACTGTGATTAAAGCATATATACCCTGTGTGATTCTATCCTTCTAACTTTGTTGAGTTAGGTTTAATAGCACAGCATATTGTCCATTTTGCTGACTGCCACATTTTAGCTTGAGATGAATCAATAATTGGTCCATGACATCCTCCAAACACTAAAATCTAGACGAAACTGAATTTCTTATGTTGTCTATGTTCCTCTTTCCTGTGTGCTTTAAATCATTTCAGATGACATTATCTATTCTTGTGTAAAGACTACATACCCATTTGTTACACTGAATTATTTAGGGAATTTTGACAAGGAAAATGTCTACCCATGTTTATAACTAATATTTTTCAACATTGTTTTTCTTTCAAGAAATTTAAATTCATGGTTGAAATTTGAGCCTGTGGATGTGCAATATGCTGATACAGAGGCCTGACTGTAGACGTCACACTACCATTTGGAGAAGTATTCTGTAAATGTTAGTGGGAATCAATACATTGATGATTCTGTCAAGTTTCACTGTTTTTCATATATTTATTTTATCTTTATGTGTTATAGTGTTCTGCATAAATGTATGTATGTGCACCTTGTGCATGTAGTTCACGTAGAGGCCAGAAGAGGGTATCAGATCCCCTAGCACTGGAGTTTCTGATGATTGCAAGCCACCATGTATGTGGATGGTGGGAATTAAATCTGGATCTTCTGAAAGAGCAACAAATGTTCTTAATTACTGAGTCATCTCTCCAGGCCCAGGTTTAACTCTGTTGAATTTCTCCTTGGAGTGCTACCAGACTTGTTTCTTGTGTTTGGAGCTGTTTTTAAACACACACACACACACACACACACACACACACACACACACACACACACGCACGCACGCGCGCGCGCACACACACACACACACACACACACACACACGCACGCATGCACACACACACATAGACAGAGACAGAGAGATAGAGACAGAGAGAGACAGAGAGATAGAGACAGAGATAGAAAGAGAGAGAAAGATAGAGAGAGACTGACCTCTATTATTAAATGATGCTGTTGATCACTATTTTTCTTTGAAGCCCTTTGTCTTTATGAAGATAGCCATCCTTGGGTTCTTTTAATTTGTGTTAGCATGAAATATCTTTCCCAAAATCTCTCTTCTTTTGTCTTCTGGCTTCTTTGAGGGTTTTTTCTTTGACTTTGATGTTTTGTGGTTTGAATATATTTAGTGACCCCCCCTACCCCCACCCCTTTTTGGTGTTTGTCTGGCTTTCTGTTCTCTGATTTTTCCTGGATCTGTGGTTTGTCGTTCTGTGGATCTGTCAATGGCTAGCATTAATAATTAAAATTTTAGAAATTCTCCATCCACACCTCAGATATGTATTCTGTTGTTTTCTACTTTTTCCCATTCTCCTATCCCCAGAGCTTGCATTTAACTGAGATTGGCTCACAGTCTTGGCTATTCTATTATGTTTATTTCATTCTTAGTTTCTGTTTGCATTTTGGTTTTGTTTTTAATTGGTCTCAATTCCAGCTCATTACTTTTTTTTTAACTGTGTCTAGAGGTTCAGGGGGCTTTAACAGAGGATGTGAGGCTTCTAGGTTCATTATGAAGATAATGGATAGCTGTAGTGGGCTGGAAACACACAAGAGACAAATGTGTATGGGGAAAAGAGACAAGACAGAGGCTCTTGTAGCCATCCATGCTAGAGGCTGCAGCTACCTGCACCAAGCTCGCTGTCACAGGGGTGGGGGTGGGGTGAAATACAGTTTGGTTTGGAGACTTAAGGCAGTTAAACAAAATACAAAGGAAGAAACAAACATCTTAAATAATTCCAATCTTTAATTCTGGACAAAACCTAATTACCAGTTGTATACCTGTCTTGGCTTTTAACTTACTTAGTCATGCCTTGCCTCATGGTTGAGACTTCCTGGAAAATGCATTTTTAGGTAGTTCTGCCATTGCTTAAACAGCAGAGTACACTTACACAAATTTACATGCCTATGAAGTCACTAGTCAATCTAATCTCACTATCAGAGATACAGCCTCTGCTTGCTGACCAGAAAGTCATTAGAATAACATGACTATTTAAAAAAAACTTATGTCACAGCCAGCTTCATTACTTATTACATGCAGTTTTTCCACAAAACATTTTATTATAAGCTATAGATTTAACAGATTCATAATATTTGATTATGGGATACACCAACAATTTCATAACCCATCCTCTACTGTAGGACATTACTGGTATATTTTACCTGCTTAGTTTCATAACTATGTGGTGGAATGCATATTCTTGTTATTTTGAATTTTTTGTGTTTGAGTGTTTTGCCTGCATGTGTGTCTATGTACCGTCTGCATGCCTAGTGCCCGAGGAGGCCAGAAGAGGGCATCAAATATCGTGGTAACATAGCTGCAAATGGTTGTGAGTCACCACCAGGGCGCTAGGAATCAAACCTGGGTCCTTTGGAAGAGCAGCCAGGGCTCTTTATCGCTGAGCTGTTGCCTTGCTGGAGTAATAGTTATTTTTCAAATGCACATATTCTTACTTATTTTTAGATCACTTTTGCAGATCCACAGAACTGATTTTCAGAATATTGCAGCTTTTAATATGCATTTATTTAATCCCTTTCCAAATGATCCTTCCAATAGCAATTATAGAACCCTGTCCACAACACCCCTATTACGCTTTATCTCCTCGCCACAGAGTATTATCTTCGTGTTTAATCTTTGCCAGGTTGATAGGCAAACAATGTTATCTCGCTGTTTTAATTTGCCATTCTCTGATTATAAGTGAGGTTGAACATTTCCTTGACGCCATCGATCGGTCTTCCTGACTCATTACTTGGGCCACAGTTCACGGGCAGAGGCATCAAGGATCAGCTCAGGAGGGGAGGAGAGGGGGTTGTTTCTCTTGCAAGTGACAAACAACCTAACTCATGTAATTGAAAAGCCTGGGAGTAGAAAAGCCACATTCAGTCTAATTGGATTCAAAGGATGTTGTTAGGACTCTGTTCCTGACTGTCCTCCTTGCTTTCACTGGCCATCAAATTGTGTGTTTTGGTTTCTGGTGCCTTATGGTAACCCAAGGGGACAGCTACTCAAGAGCTTCTCAGGGGCAAGACCCAGTGGAAAAACACTAGCTCCAGCCAAGAATTCATAATACAAACATCAATAGATGTCCTTGGTCCAGAGGCTCAGCTGCCAGGCCTGAGCCAGCCTCAGGGTCCTGGCCCCTTACTGACATGGGAAGAGAGAAATGGGGCACAGAAGCAGCCTTGCCTGCAAGAGAAGATGTTAGGCATTCACCTGAGCACTGAGACAGTATTAATACAACAGGTCAAAAGCACAAAACTTCCTTATAGGAAGCCTTAGCCTCTCTCCATTCTTCTCAGAGTAACTGGAACCGTCAGTTTCCTTTTGTAATATGTACAGTGGTCCTTGGCCATCATGGGCCGAGAAAGGCTCTCCAGCCTCATTTTCATTGTGATGCTATGCAGTATACAGTGATTATACATAATGCATGAGAAACAGGCATGTCCTGGGGGGGAGATGGGGAGGACATCCAGGCATTCTGGAGCCGGTATCACCCACCAGTGAGTTCTCAGTTTCTAAAAGGAGCAGAAATGGGCTGGGAAGATGGCTCAGTTTTTAAAGCCTGGCAGAAGGACCTGAGTTTGATCCTTAGAGCCCACATAAAAAGTGTCAAAAGGGCTGATGAGATGGCTCAGAGCATAAAGCACTTGCATCCCCTAAGCCCACATAGATCTGGAGAGTCTATAACACACATCTGCGGTCCTAGCACACCTATGGGGAGATAGAAGGTGAAGAGAGGAGAATTCTCAGTTCATTGGCCAGCTAACCTGATGTGCATGGTAGTGAGACCCTGTCTAAAGATAAAAATAATGGAAAGAATAGGATCAAACAAGGGAGGTGTTATCTTCTGAACACACCACACACACACATACACACACACACACACACACACACACTCAAGTGGGGGCAGTTAGATAAAACAACCAAAACCTAATACAGAAATAGAGGAGAAACCAAATGTAAGTTAAAGACTTTGGGAAATGAAGCTGAGTATGAGAGGAGGGTTAAGTGTGCAGCTGGAGCCCTGCGTCTGAGCCTCAGTCTGAGCTGGTTTTCCATAGGTAGTGAGGATGATGATAACCCTGCCCCCAGTTCCCCACTCTCAACATCCAGTAGCCAAACTTTTTCTCCCAGAGCTCTGCGCAAATGACGACGTGTAAATTATAGGCAATTAATCGCATCATTTATATTCCCTGCAGATCTAAGCCAGATTGGGTCTCAGCCGCTTGAAAGTAAACAGCGTGGCCATGCTCTCTCCCTATGGCGGATGCCACTTCTTTCAATTATTTAAGCATGTTTGGCCTGGATGCTGGGGCCCAGCTGTCCAGTCAGGGACTTCTGCAGGCCTGTGGCTCAGGTCGCCAGGAAGAGATGTAGGGAAGCAGCCGGCCAGCCCCAGCTGTGTTTGGTCTGGTTCCAACTAGGAAAGACTCATTAGTAAACAACCTATCTAATGGTTACCATGTGTAATTTCTCCTGGAATATCGGCAGGGGAAGGCCCTGCAGGAGAAAGAATGGCCTGGAGAGATTTCCCACTGACAGGAGGGGTAGTTATGCTCAGGGCCAGGCACGGCTACCTGATCATCCCTCTCCCAAATCCCCATCAATCAGCCACTAACAATAACAAATTGCTAAAGGAAGACCTTTGACCTCTGGACCTCTGTGTGGTTGGGACTAAGATCCTGATGCGGTGTTTGCAGTGAACCCTGCTCCTTGTCTCTCTCTTCCTCTTCACGTTTCACAGAATCTGATGATATTTTAGGAAATGCCCACCTGATGCCAGGTCTGTGCTGGCATAACGACAGGGGGGACTCCCTTCTCATGTTGTGTTGACACTGCCGAAGGCAGAGACTTAAACAACGAAAAATACGCTAAGCATTTCTGATAATGGGATGCACTGTGAAGGAAACAAACTGGGGAACCGGGAAGAGGGGAACTGAGAGGGACTTATTCCTACTGAGTGCTTGACTTAGTCCATTTTCAGTTGCTATAACAAAGAAAAAATGCGTATCTTGGCTCACTGTTTGGAAAGCTGGAAGGTTTAAGAATAAGGGACCAAGATACACTCAGCTTCCGATGAAGGCCACACGCTGTTCCACAGGTGAGGGAAAGCAGGTATAATGTGTACTCTAGACAGTGGCCAAAGGAGGCTGAGCCACTTTTTAAGTACCCAACCACTGCCACAGTAGTCAAGCTAGCCCCACATCTAATCCAGGTTCATATGAATGACATTGGTCATTCATGAGGGTGGAGTCACTATAGCTTCAACCCTCTCAGCGCATCTCAACACAGACAAACCAAACCATACTGAGACCACAGAATTTATTATCGATGACCTTTCTGGGAGGTGACAGTTGATCATAACTTGATTAATTCACAAGAGCTACCTTTATAAAGTACCAGGGGAAGAGCATTCGGAGAGAAGGAGTGTGTGGTGGTTAGGAATATTGGAAGAGAAGAAAGGCCCGTGAGGCTGAATTACTGAATCTGACAGGGGTGTGGATGTCTGCAAACATTCAGTATTACAGATCCCTGCTCATGGCTTCACCCTTGTCTGCTCTGTAGCCCCTCCCTTTAACCCCTTACCTTCTCCTGCCCAAACTATAGGATTTCTCTCTATCAGCTTCTCATTCTATACATTCCAAACTCATAGACTTCTGGGAGTCCAAGATATCGTGTGGGATTTTTCCTTTTTTTTTTTCTTTTGAAAGTTTGGCTCTTGGCAAGGATCCAGTGCTATTTCCATCTTGTGTGGAAAATATAGAATTACCGTGAATTATATTGAAAAATTAGATTCATTCACTGCTGTGATAATTTATCTCCCAATCTGTCTCAGAGAGTTAGCAGCTGGTGAGAAAATAAAATGTAATTTAGGCAAAAAAAAAATCACTTTTAATCTATGTCTGGCAGGGAGAAAGGCTATTAAGTGAGCCTACTCTTTGCCAATCAGGTGGTTTTCTTTAGCACACCCTTAAATGAAATGTTGTGAGAGGGACTAATTGGTAGGTGCTGTCCTTGGATGGGCACAGAAAACTGTTGGTGAGGAGTCAGGCCCTGCTTGCTAGTCCAAGATTCCTCCCAAGGGCTCCTCTCTTGAAGTCTCATTTCACTGGTTTCCGCAAAGAAGCTATCCTTCAGAGCCCCAGAACTTTCACGAGGACTTCTGCCTGGATGAGCCAGCCCCATTTTCACCTTATCTACTGAAGGTCTACAAGATGGTCCTCTTCCATTGGAAATGACGGCTATTTTCCTCCCACAAGAGCATGTACTCAGGTGCCCCGGAGCTGTCCTGACATCAGAGTATGAGTCACAACACTTAGCTAATCTGCTCTGCTAGAGTCAGGTCCAAAGCTCCCCGCAGGGGTGACTCAGCCAGTCTCATCCAGGTTGCAATGAAAAAGCAGCAGCCTTTAGGTGCCGACCAGCACCCTATTTGCATGCATCCCACAGAGTACAGTCAGGCTCGACACCCTACAAATAGTCATGTCCCTCCTTAGCTAGACAGTACAAGGTTCTGGTGGCCCACTTGCTTCTAGAGGAATGAATTCCCTTGTTGGGAGGTTGGAGGATTTGATGGGGCAGACATCTGCTGCCTTCAAGTCTTCCTGACTTAGAAACCTGCATCTTTGGTGGGTGTTAGAGTTTGTCTATGCTAAGCCCAGGGAGTGGCACTATTAGAAGGTGTGGTCCTGTTGGAGTAGGTGTGGCCTTATTGGAGTAGGTGTGTCACTGTGGGTGTGGGCTTTAAGACCCTCATCCTAGCTGCCTTGAAGTCAGTATTCTGCTAGCAGCCTTCAGATGAAGATGTAGAACTCTCAGCTTCTCCTGCCCCAGGCTTGTCTGGACGCTGCCATGCTCCTGCCTTGATGATAATGGACTGAACCTCTGAACTGTAAGCCAGCCCCAATTAACAGTTGTCCTTATGAGAGTTGTCTTGGTCATGGAGTCTGTTCACAGCAGTAAAACCCTAAGACAGTGGGATTGAGCCACGGTCAAGAAAAATGTCCTAGACTAGAATCAGGAATGCAAAGTTATGGTAGAGTGTCAGTACACTTCGCATGAAAGTACACTTGAGATCATTTATGTGCAGAGGAAATGCATTGCTTTCAGTTCAGGAAGCTGTGAAATTCAAGCTCAAGGTGTCGCATCCAGTGAGCAGAGACTTGCTTGCAAAGTCAATGACATGAGAGAGGAACGTATGACAAACCCACTTGATCACTCCTTCCATGGCAGCCTTAATTCACTGGCCAATTCTCCACCATGGGCATAAACATTAGAAATGAAGGAAGATTTCTAAACAATGGAGAAAAACTGACTGGTCTAGATGGGAAAAGGTCTGACTACAGGCTAAGGGCCAGACTGTGTCTCTTTGCCTTTACTGGGTACTTCCCATGTGCCTTCCAATGCTCTTGGTATTAGACACACAGCAGAGAGCACAGAAAAGACAAGGTCCCATTTTCATGAACATTATATCCCAGTTCAGGGAGACAGGCAACTAACATATGTCTAAGTCATGACATGAGGTGCAGTGACCACTGTGTGGACAGCCAAGATCCATCCACCATGGTTAGGAAAGGGGAGCTGAGCTTTGAACTAAAGCTGAATGACAAGAAATCACCTCGTGAGGATCAGGAAGTTGAGATATCTGAAACTGAAGAAGTTAGAAGGCCCAAGGTAAGGATGGGCTGAGAGCACACTAAAGCTAGACATGGCAGTGATGACAACAGCAGACCTGGGTGGCTTAGGAAAAGCAGAAGCCATTGTGACACTTCTCTGAGACATTCCCTGAAAAGCAGCAGGTCACTGCTCTCCGGCAGAGTCCTGAAAAGCACCCCCACCCCAGTCTCCTCTAAACTATCTCTAGATCTAGTGTATTTGTCGTCAACATAATATTTCTTCTCCTTTTTATATGTATACTTACATGAACAAGGTTTACCTGAGCTGTCTAATCTCAGCCATAACTGATTAGAAATTTCTAAACTGAGGAAACCAAACTTCTGGAAGTACAAAGGGACGAAAAGGTAGCAACAGGTGGGAAAGAAGTTGAGGTTCAAAAATAAGGGGCCCGTGTCAGACATTAAGAGGCTACCTTGTCCAGAACTGAACTCTGAGGATACTTAGAGGGTAATTTTAAGTCATTGGTAACTGTACTCTCAACCAGATCTGAAGTGTCTTGGCAGCGGTCAATCCAAAGCGGAAGCTTGCTCGTAAAGGCATGGAGGGAGGGCAGCCTAGGGTAGAGAAGAACAGGAGACAAGGCAGGCCCTGTGGGAGCCTCAGACACGTGCTGCTCCATGCATGTGCCCCTGTGACCAACCCAAACATCCCGAGCCCATTGGTGCCCTGTAGATAGGAAATTTAAAATAGCATCTTTTCAGAAAGCGTGAACAGCACTCAGCACAGTATCAGCAGGATGGTCCCAGAAAACACACTGCAGGACTCCCCACCAGAGCGCAGGAAGATGGAACTTGGTCACTGTCTTGTTTGCTTATTAGTGATGTGGTACACACCATGACCAAAAGAACTTGCGCAGGAAAGGGCTTATTTCTTCTTATAATATATAGTGCATCATGAAAGGAAGTCAGCGCAGGAACCGAGGGGCAGGAACTGGAACAGAGGCCATGGGGGATCAACGCTTACTGGCTTTCTCCCATGGCTTGTCTTCCTTGAGACAGTGTCTCTCTTTTGTCTAGGACTTGATGACCCACTGTCCTGTTTAGGCAGCGAGCTCCAGGCATGGTGTCTGACTGTCTCCGGTTCTGTGAGTACCAGTGGCTGCTGCCACATCTGGCATTTTTGTGTAGGTTCTGGGGATCAAGCTCAAGTCTCCATGGTTGCAAGGCAGGTTCTTTATAGACTGAGTAATCTTCCCAATCCATATGGAAAAATCTCAACAAACAAACAAACAACAATAGCAATGAAAACCCAGATAACAAACTGGAAATTATGAACTTTGAGGACAAGGAGGAAAGATTCGCCAACCATAAGAACAAAGGAAAGAAGTTTTTCTTCCTTTGTATGACAGTCAGACCAACTTAGATCCCAGAATATGTCAGACAGAAAGGAACAACAGATAGAATGATCTAGAATTCTAGTTGCTGTTTAAGATCAATGTCCCAGTGTGTATGCGATTGACATCTTTGCTTAGATGTTAAAGAGGCTCAGAGCATACTGCCTATGCACTATATAGTTAAACAAAACAACAGAGACAACAAAACAACAGCTAACATAAAGACTTGCACCTAAAGGGGGAACCACACATAGAATCTTGGACAGTGAAGGCCATGCTACAGAGAACTGTAGGATAAGCCATGAGATGAAGCCCAAGAGAAATGGTTGTCTCCAGCGGAGTTTCATAAGATCTGACTAATTTTTTAAATGCCTTGAATAAATTATTTTAACCTAGATTCAATCTCCTATAATTTTTCTTGTTTTAAAACTGAGAAATGGGAGTAACAGGGAGAGGCACAAAGAGCTGGGTGTGTTGCCACACAAATGCTACACCGCATGTGGGAAGTACAGGAGGGAGTATGAAAATTCAAGGCCATGCTCAGCTAATAGAGTCAGTTTAGGGTAGCCTGGGCTACATGACACCCTGCTTCACCCAAACAGCAATGACTTAGTTGATTTCTCTTCTTTATAATTATTGATGAAGGCTTCTTTTTAAATCTGTATTAGGGAGAGTGTGGTCTTTCAAAAAAAATTAAAAGCAACTCCCTAGCACAAAACAGTCCATAAACTTCAAACTCTTCAGGTAAAAACAACAGAAAATACATTTCCATAGAGCCAAGATAATAAAAACAGAACCAATACAGGTAAAGCATAAAACCAAAAATATAACACAACAAGCAAATCAGTGGCCTTCCTATACTCAAAGGATAAGCAGACTGAGAAAGAAATTAGGGAAATGACCCCCTTCACAATAGCCACAAACAGTATAAAGTATCTTGGGGTGACTCTTACCAAACATGTGAAAGATCTTTACGACAAGAACTTCAAGACTCTGAAGAAGGAAATGGAAAAAGACCTCAAAAAATGGGAAAACCTCCCATGCTCATGTATCGCCAGAATCAATATAGTTAAAATGGCCATTTTGCCAAAAGCAATATACAGATTCAATGCAATACCCATCAAAATCCCAACTCAATTCTTCACAGAGTTAGAAAAAGCAATTAACAAATTCATCTGGAATAACAAAAAACCCAGGATAGCTAAAACTATTCTCAGCAACAAAAGAAATTCTGGGGGAATCAGTATCCCTGACCTCAAGCAATACTACAGAGCAATAGTGTTAAAAACTGCATGGTATTGGTACAGTGACAGGCAGGCAGATCAATGGAACAGGATTGAAGATCCAGAAATGAACCCACACACCTATGGCCACTTGATCCTCGACAAAGGGGCTGAAAACATCCAATGGAAAAAAGATAGCCTTTTCAACAAATGGTGCTGGTTCAACTGGAGGTCAGCATGCAGAAGAATGCGAATTGATCCATCTTTATCGCCTTGTACTAAGCTCAAATCCAAATGGATCAAGGACCTCCACATAAAGCCAGACACTCTGAAGCTAATAGAAAAGAAACTGGGGAAGACCCTTGAGGACATTGGTACAGGGAGAAAATTTCTGAACAGAACACCAATAGAGTATGCTCTAAGATCAAGAACTGACAAATGGGACCTCATAAAATTACAAAGGTTCTGTACGGCAAAGGACACCATCAAAAGGACAAATCGGCAACCAACAAATTGGGAAAAGATCTTCACCAATCCTACATCAGATAGAGGGCTAATATCCAATATATATAAAGAACTTAAGAAGTTAGACTCCAGAAAACCAAACAACCCTATTAAAAAATGGGGTACAGAGTTAAACAGGGAATTCTCACCTGAAGAACTTCGGATGGCGGAGAAGCATCTTAAAAAATGCTCAACTTCATTAATCATTAGGGAAATGCAAATCAAAACAACCCTGAGATTTCACCTTACACCAGTCAGAATGGCTAAGATTAAAAATTCAGGATACAGCAGGTGTTGGAGAGGATGTGGAGAAAGAGGAACACTCCTCCACTGCTGGTGGGGTTGCAAATTGGTACAACCACTCTGGAAATCAGTCTGGCGGTTCCTCCGAAAACTGGGCACCTCACTTCCAGAAGATCCTGCTATACCACTCCTGGGCATATACCCAGAGGATTCCCCACCATGTAATAAGGATGCATGCTCTACTATGTTCATAGCAGCCCTATTTATAATTGCCAGATGCTGGAAAGAACCCAGGTATCCCTCAACAGAAGAGTGGATGCAAAAAATGTGGTATATCTACACAATGGAGTACTATTCAGCCATTAGAAACAATGAATTCATGAAATTCTTAGGCAAATGGATGGAGCTAGAAAACATCATACTAAGCGAGGTAACCCAGACTCAAAAGGTGACTCATGGTATGCACTCACTAATAAGTGGATATTAACCTAGAAAACTGGAATACCCCAAACATAATCCATACATCAAATGAGGTACAAGAAGAAAGGAGGAGTGGCCCCTTGTTCTAGAAAGACTCAGTGAAGAAGTATAGGGCAAAACCAGAACGGGGAAGTGGGAAGGGGTGGGTGGGAGGACAGGGGGAGAAAAGGGGGCTTATGGGACTTTCGGGGAGTGGGGGGCTAGAAAAGGGGAAATCATTTGAAATGTAAATAAAAAATATATCGAATAAAAAAAAGACAAAAAAAATTAAAACAAACAAACAAAAAAAAAAAAAGCGCCTGCTTTTGGTAGAACACAAGAGAGTGACTTTAGATGAACAAGCCTTATCTGTCAAACTGACAGAATCTAGAGTCATCTGATAAAGTCTCAAGAGAAGGCTTTCCTAGACCAGATTGGCCTGCGCGTATGTCTGTTGGAGATTGTCTAGATTTTTAATGGTATAGGAGGGTGCAGCCCACTGTGGGTGGAACAGTTTCCTAGGCAGATGGTCCTGGATTTCATAAGAAAGCTAGCTGGGCATGAGCTTGGAAGTAATCCAGCAAGTAGTGGTGCCACCATGGTTTCTGGCTCAGATTCTTGCTTGAGTTCCTCCCCTGGCTTTCCTCGAGGATGGACTGTGACCTGCAAGTGGAAGCTGTGTGGAACCTTTCTCTTCTAAGTTGCTCATGTTTGGGGCGCTTCATGCAACAGAAAGAACCCAACTAGGCTCACTTGTTAAAATTAAAAGACTCCCACTTACACGACGAACTGAAATCCATCCAAGTTCACAGCACAAGAAAAGTTAAAACTCTGAAGCATAAAAGAACAGGAATTAATGTAGAAATACACCGTGTTCCTATGGGAAGTCTCAACACTTTAAAGATTCAATTTATTTCTAATTAATTCATAAATAAAATATAATTCTACTAAAAATTCAAATTGAATTTTTAAAACCTTGGCAAAGGGAATTTTAAGATATACTGGGAAGATAAACATGGGGAAAATCAAAATCAAAACCAAGGCAGAAAAATAAAGGGGTGTTCTTTTTTTGATATTAAAGGTATTTTAAACATGCATTAATTAAGGAAGTATAGTCTGGGTAGTAGTGAAGTTATTACTTGGCTCCTCTAGGAATGCCCAGAATAAGCCTGTATGAAAATACATTTTTCAGTTCTTTTTTTATTTTTGGACATTGGGCAAAGAATGGAGCATTATTGTGTTGAAGTAACTTGCGAATTATTAGGAATTAATAAAATTGAATTGCTACATCATAGTGCATACATAAAACAAGATAGGAGGGATTAAAATGTTAAACCGTAAAGCCACAAAATAACAGAAATTAAATACAAGTGAAACAAAACTGAAGTCTTATCCATCTCTGGGTGGAAAGGGGATTTCTAAGCCAGAAACCCTAGATAAAGCATCGATGCCAAAAGGAATAAGAAGGATAAAACCATAATAGAAAATACAGCATTAGACTATAAATGTTGCAGACCACAGGCCTTACCGTGCCATGTTAGAGGTGGCATTCTGAGATTAAAACCCAGCGTGTAGATCCCCAGGCAGCATTCTGAGCTTAAAACCCAGTGTGTATGTCCCTAAGCAGCATTCTGAGCTTAAAATCCAGCATGTAGGTCCCCAAGCCTGCCAAAATGCGAGCAAAGGCATAGTCCATTGTTCCAGGAAAGTCCTTAAATGCACTGACCTTGCTTTTTGGGCTTCTGAAGTTCTGCTCCTTGCTAACAAAGGTGTGCAGACCAGGATGCGGGGGTTTTTGTGCACAAAAGACAATGCGCTGAACAGCTCAGAGCTGCAGGATATGGGCAAGTTCCCCTTGCAGCCACTGGTCAGCAATAAAGACTTCTTTTTTCAGCTTTTAGAGTGGCTATCACTGGTGGGCTTACCCCAAAACATATAAAATACTAGAAACTAATTTCTTCGATGAAAGGTTCATAATCAGTTTTGAAGGAGAAAAAAACAAAACCAGAAACTGCTACATACAAATGCATACACATATGTGTGTGTATGTAACACATACACATATACATACACAAACACATACATGTATAAACCTGCACACATCATATACATGCAAATGTATACACTGCTAATGTCAGACCACAGAGAATTTAAAAATTTGCAAAAAATTAAAAAATAGAATTAGTTTTTTAAAAATGCATTCAATGGGGAAAATAGGTAAGTATAGACAGATGAATTGCAAGAAAATATCCAATTAATATATTTAAAGAAGTCAGCCATGGCTGTGCTGTAAACATGAGGAACTGTAAAAATCCAGGTGTGGCGGCACATGCCTGTAACCCCAGCACTGGGGTAACAAGGCAGGTGGTTCACCAGCCAGCTTAGTTTACTCAACAAGTCTCAGCCAGTTGAGAGACCCTGTCTTTTTTTTTTTTTTTTTGATTTAACTTTTTTACTTATTCACTTTACATCTTTTCCACAGCCACCCTCTTGGTCACCCCCGTCTCGCAATCCTTCCCCCTCCCCCTCCCCTATTCCTCAGACTGGGTGAGGGTTCCCCCACCCTGGCCCTTCAAGTCTCTGCAAGGCTAGGCCTTCCTCTCCTACTAAGGCCAGACAAGGCAGCCCAGCTAGAAGAATGTACGCCATGGATAGGCAACAGCTTTTGAGATAGCCCCTGTTCCAGTTGTTGCAGACCCACATGAAGACCAAGCTGCACATCTGCTACATATGTGTGGGGAGGCTTAAGTCCAGCTCGTATGTGTTCTTTGGTTGTTGGTTCAGACTCTGAGAGATGTAAGGATCCAGGTTAGTTGAATCTGTTGGTCTTCCTGTGGAGTTCCTATCTCCTCAGGGCCCACACCCAGTCTTAAAACAAGATGGATGGCACCTAAGGATTGAGACTCAAGGTTGACCTCTAACCTCCAACGCATGCATGCACATGTGCATCTGCAAACACATAATCACATGCACACAGAGACCAAAAAATGACCACGTTATCAAAGTTACTAAAAAACAAAAAAAAAATGCCTTTCAGGTGGGAATAAAAACCCTAAAATGTACATTATTACTAAGACAGGGTCTAAAACACAACCACGTCTACATCAAAACCCTTAAATATGCTCAAATTTGCTAGAGATGTGCCATTCCTAAGAATGCATTCTGGAGTCCCACTAAGATCTCACCACCAGCTTTTCCTAAGCACTCGGCACCAATGATAATGAGCCAATCTGATGTTGATGGCAGGGGCCACGCCAAGCCATTCACACACATTATCCCATTTTACCCTCAAAGAGTTGTGGGAGATACCTACAATCAACCATTTTACAGACAGGGAGACAGAGGATTTAAACAACCCCCCTGCCGCCCCAGCCAAGAAAGGTGAGTTGACACACCATGGGACAAAGGTAAAGGAACACTGCAAGTTTCTCAGAGAATATGGAGAGACATTCCTCTTTGTTTGTAGATGTGAGCATTATTAAAGCTGCTATGTTGGTAGCCCTAGAGTGGGAGAAATATGGTACTCATCTATCTTCCTGGAGTAAAAAGGAAAAGGATGTGGAGAAAGGATGGGGAGAAGGAGGGAGAAGAGGAAATGCACAGGGAGAGATCAGATTATCAATAGTGCTTTTCTCACGTTGGGATACATAGCTCAACAGTCCAGCTCAACAGGACTTAAGGACTTTGCCTTAAGTCCTTCCCAGAACATAAAGATTTGACTTTTGTACATTACAGAGTGATATTAGCCTTCATTTCCTTCTCTTTATGCCTTTTGTCTTCATATTTTCTTGGATGAATATACACCTTTAGAATTGAACATAATTGATGTCATTTTCAATGGCCTTCTGTCTCATAGAGCAACGGGATTGTTCCCAGGCCATAGCCCAGCCCTGAAGATGGACCCAAGGTTGCTGGGGTCACCAAAGTTCTCCAGTTTTCCTAATCCCAGAATAAAACAGTACCTATTTATCTAGCTTGGAATAGTTCTACTCTTGTGTCTAGGGAGACTCCAATGCTGTGACTAAGCCCACCCTCTGGCAAATGCTTTGTTCTGAGGCTGAAGCCCCTCTGTGTTCCCAGTGAAATAAACACATCTTGATGCTCAGACTTGCATACTGATGTCTGAGAGCCTCCTCAGCTCCATGCTGGCCAGAACAGCAGCAGCCAATCACAGCGCTGGTTCAGCCACTATCATCATTAATGATGAAAATCCCCTGCCTCCCTGTACAATTCTTCAGCAAGGTGAGGTGGGCTGGGAAGGGAGATGTGAGCACACAGCAGGGGCTCTGGGTATTCATCAACTGGCTGGTGTGAAGAATGGGGTCACCACACTAACCATTGCTCCCAAGGCCATGGGACTTGGGAATCCTTCCTGAAGGACAGGGCCATCTTTGAAAGATTCTGCCAACTGGGGACCAAGCAGCTAAACACATGAGCCTGAAGGGGACATGCCCCATAGAAACCACAACCTATTTTGAGATTGCTCTGAAGTCCATTGCTTTTTCCAGGAAGTCCCTCTTTTCCCTGCAAACCCACCTTCTTCTGAAGTTGCAGGCGAGTCAGTCTTCACCATCGCTTCTCCTTGCCTCGTCAGCCCAGGATCAGTGGCTTCCGTAAGTGAACCTTGCCATTCCAGTGAGACTTATGTTTGCACAGCCTGGGACTGTGTGTCAGCTTCAGCATCTGGGACTTGGTGAATATGGATCATAGAAACCTCAGTGGTGCTCTGTGTCTTCAGGGCAGGAATTCTCCTTGTGAGAATGCTTCTCTGTGTGGCTTCTGATGGTTCTCTGCGTCAGAAAGCTCTGCATGCTCCTGGGCAGCCTGCAGCAGGAGCTCCAGGAGGTGAGTCCCTGGTGTGTGAGCTGTTCCCAGACAGGGGTTCTGACACATGTGCAGGAAAGCATAGGAGCCAGTGCAGTGCCCACACTGAAACTCTGGACGAAAAAGGACTCTGGGCTGAAGGACCAAGAAATGGGTCTCCATGGGTCACTAGGGTGGGTGGCAAAGGTCACTGTCTCTTGTATCTTCAGTTTACTTTTACAGCCCTTGGAAGAAACAGAGCTATGAGCCCCAAAGAGTCTGGGTTGTTTCTGATCTCTCTCTCTCTCTCTCTCTCTCTCTCTCTCTCTCTCTCTCTCTCTCTCTCTCTCTCTCTCTGTGTGTGTGTGTGTGTGTGTGTGTGTGTGTGTATGTGTGTGTGTGTATGTGTGTGTGTATGTGTATCTGTGTCTCTCCCTATCTCTCTCTGTGTGTCTATCTGTCTCTCTGTGTGTATGTCTGGGTCTCTCTCTGTTTCTGTCTCTCCCTGTGTCTCTGTCTCTCTCTTTGTCTATGTCTACTCTCTCTCTACCTCCATCCCCCCTCTCTCTTTCTCTCCCCCCATGTGCATGTGTATGTCTGTGTCTCTCTGTGTCTCTGACTCTCCATGTGTTTCTGTCTGTCTCTGTCTCTGTCTCTGTCTCTGTCTCTCTCTCTCTCTCTCTCTCTCTCATTAAACAAGAGCAGGGCCCAGAAATCAGAATGGGAAGCAGAAGGCTGTAAATTAGTGACAGATCAGTGGTAGATGGTTGCCGGATAAACCAGAGTAATGGATGGATGGGTGGACAGACAAGAGACAGACGGACAATGCTCACACATGTGTTTGCTGCTATGTAAAGTATCCCTTCAGTTACTAGTAGGAACCAGTGACAGAGGCTGCCCTAAAAGAAAAGAATGTTCAAGGCCACTGAGTGGAGAGGGTGTTTCCCACACCTGCTTTGGATACCATCTATTAAAAACTATTATATGTCAGTATCATCTTTAAGTGAAACTATGACGAGATACATTCATCCACTGCATGCCACTTGTTCCTGTCAGCGGCCTTTTCTGTTCCTATCATCCTACCAAAGAGTCTATAACTGTTTCCATCATATAGGCATGGGAAAGGAAGTGCAACTAAATGGAGCAGTTTGCCCAAGCTAAAAATGATAAATGAAGTGTTTTAACATGAGCATGCTGTCTTCAAAGACCATGCCTCTGACCACTAGGCTATACTGCTCTTCTGCCTCTAATCCTGGATTTATCCTGGGGAGACATTGCTCTGTTTTGTTTTGTTTTGTTTTGTTTTGTTTTGTGGCCCCTATAGAACTCTTGTAATTTCTGATCTAAACAGTGCCATCTTGTCCCCTAGCCAATGGAGTGATCATCATTCCAGGCACATGGTTCGGCCCACATGTAGACACACGAATGAATGAACCGGTCAATCAATCGAATAATGGAGACATTTCTCCATTCACACAAATAATTCTAACAGCCAAGATCTGCTAGGTGAGGATGGCAGGGAAGTGCACTTCTGCTGAATATGCTGAGGTTGGGGAGAGCCCAGAAATCCATGAGATGAGAAGACCAGCATGACCAGAGCCCTGTTTGATAGAAGAGATGGCCAGAGCAGGCAGGGCTCAGATCCCTCAAGCCTTCATGGAGGGTTTGGAATGTGTCTGAGAGTCTTTGAGAGCCACAGAAGAGAGCTTTTCAACAGGACAGTGACTCTCCCTGCTGTGCAAGCAGTGATGTGAGGAGCTGCTGGGTCACATGAAAGTCGCTTCCAAGACTGGAGAGATGACTCAGCGGTTAACAGCACCGACTGTTCTTCCAGAGGTTCTGAGTTCAATTCCCAGCAACCGCATGGTGGCTCACAACCATCTGTAAAGGGATCGGATGCACTCTTCTGGTGTGTCTGAAGATAGCTAACAGTGTGCTCATATACATTTAAAAAAAAAATCTTAAAAAAAACCCCGTAGCTTCCAGTTCTGTGACACCCTGTCCTTGCAGTGAGTAGTAGGAAGGCTCTGTACCTGCAAAGGGTTCAGATCCTTTATTGTCGCCTCACACAGTGGCTCCGGGCCTCTGCCCTATCTTCTATGCCTATCAGCCAGGACCATGGATTTCCCTCCAGCTGGGTATTAGCCAGCAGATGTCCTTTCAGACTGTGGCCTCGGGCCCAGGGATTCTGAGTCATGGAAGCAGCATCAGGAGAGGCATAGAGCCGGGGTGACATTTGCAGCCCACACAGATGCATTAACACCCCCACAGTCTCCACAGCCCACAGGGCCGGCCAGACTTTGGCTGAGGTCATGAAGGCAAAGAAAATTGGAGCACATGGTCCCTGGGGGCAGAGACAGAAGTAATAAAGCCCGTTGAGTGCCGAAACGTCCATTATCCTTGAACATTGTGCTGGCCTCAACTCCCGGACCTAGACTTGAGCTCTGCCCAAGGCTACCCAGCCAGAGTCCAACTAACGTCTTTGCAATGATTATGTGGGGCTCAGGAAAATTTGATACTTGCAGGACTTTGAAGGATGAATAGGACTTTTGGGAAATAATGAGCAGAGAAAGAACATTCTAGAAACACAGGCAAACACAGGATTACCATGAAGATCTTGAGAGCGAGAGTGCTAAGCCTAGAAGCACATTCCGCCACGAGCTTTGTGACCCTGGACACATTACTCACCGTCTCCGAGCTCCAGTTTTCTCGTCTGCAAACAAAACAAACCACATATCCCTGATGGAACTGGAATGGATGCTGTAAAACTTCACATATGAAAGAAGGTTCAGCCCACAGTGAAGACTATAGATGGCTGAGTTGTGATTGTCTTTGCTGCTGTCATTGTCTTTGGGCAGCTTCTAGTATGGACCAGGTAGAGAAGATGCAGGCATACACACACACACACACACACACACACACACAGACCAAACAAACCCAAAACCACAAGGAAACTGTGGGCTGGTGAGATTCAAGCACCTCTCTTCCCATGGGGATTTCTCATCACCCCACAAGAAAATGAGAATCACAACTAAGGCGCATTTACATGTGACCATATCCCAGAACTATGGAAAGGAAGTTCTTTCTGGGCCAGAGTCACTGGTTCTGGTCCCTGCTCTAGCCATTGGTCAAGTCTTGAGGGAAAAAGATCAGAGGGCCCCAATGGGGCAAGCAGAAGGGTAAGATGTGGAGGAACTCTGGGGGAAGATGAAGGGATTAGGACCTACCTAAAAGAGAGAGGTGATCACTGAAGGACAACAGGAAACAGAAGGGTAGGATGGATGCAGGATCATATTGGCAGATGGGTCACTGGTCAAGGACAGTCTGGCCCTGGCTGCTGAATGGGTTTAGTGTTCCATCACATAAGCAGAATTCTGGGTGAAAAAGGGTGCCAATTTCTTTCTTGGTTCACACCCTTTCTTTTCTAATCTCTGCTCTCCCATGTTGCTCCTTTAGAATATATTCCTCTGGTCACTTCCATAGTGACACTCCCTGTGACAGTTTACTATGAGAGCTTCAGGCTTATTGAAGAAAGGAAGTCTCTGCCTTCTCAGTTTCAGTTTGGAGCACAGAGGCAGGATGATGCTAGCTCCTCCTGTTTCCCACTTTGCATAGCTTTTCTCCCCTCCCCCACCCCCCCACTCCCCCAGCTGCCCCTGACTGGAAGAGGCAGGCCCAGCTGGTATAAACTTTCTTAGATTGAGTCATATCCAATGCCAACTCAAGGGTCCTTGGGAAATTCCTTATGAAGGTTGCTTCAGGAGCAGCTTTCTCTGGGGCCCCACGTGACTCATGGGAAGTGGTTTCCAGTGCACTGCCCTTGGTCACTAGAACTGTAGTTAATCCCCATAGCAGCCCAGTCTCTCTCTCTTCTTGCCAAGCCTTGGTTTCATGCTGTGGGTGAGAGTCTGGCACCAGAACATTGTCTCCCTGACTTCCAAGGCCTAGAGGTCAAGCTCTTCAGAGGTCCTTCCAAGTTTCATGCCACTTGACTTAAATTACCATGGCCCATGATGTGGACATGGATGCATGGTCAGTCTTTCCAATGACCCTCCAGCTCTCACTCTTCAACACTTCAAACTTGTGGTAGATAATAATCTAAAATCCTTATGCTGGTTGGGGTGACCCCTTGCTATGTGCCAGTCCTGTCTAGGAAGCCAAACACGCCACCTGCCACCCCTCTGGATCAAGCACTCCTAAGGATAGGGACTGGGTCTGGTTTTTACTTCAGACCCCGGAAGTACGTTGGGGATTTACTTTTTGAATAGTTCCAGTGAACAGAAAAATGGCCACCAAACTGTCTGCATCTTAATGCCCTGAATCTGGAAATGTTAAGTTACATTACAAAGGAGAATTAAATGTGCAGATGAAACTAGGAATATTAAGAGGAAGAGGTCGTCATGGATTTTGTGGGTAGACTAATACTGTCACCAGAATTCTTAAAAGTGGTTGAGAGAGGCAGATCAGTGTCAAAGAGATTTGAAGAAGTGCCAGTGCTGGTTCTGAAAATTGGAAATGACTGAAAGCTAAGGGTTGCAGTCTAGAGGAAAGGATGTACAGACTGTCCTCTAGAACCTTCCAGAAAAAAGCGTAGTGCTGTCAGCTCTTGATTCTAGATCATCAGGACTCTGGACTTCTGAGCTGCAATACTGTAAGATAATATAATGAGTATGGTGTGTGGGGGGAAGGGTAGTGGTGATTGTGGTGTGTGTGTGTGTGTGTGTGTGTCTGTGTGTGTGTTGTAGATGTATGAGTCTGGGTGGGAGTGGGGAATGTATGTGAGTGTGTGTATGTGTATGAATGTGGATATGTATGTATTGTATATGTATGAGTGTGTGCGCACATGTGTGTAGTATAAATGTGAGTATGTATGGGGGGTGGATGTGTGGGTGGGTATGGTGTATATGTATGAGTGTGTATGTATGTGGTGTTTGTGTGTGAGCATGGGTAGGTGTGGTGTATATGTGGTGTGCCAGCCCTGGGAAGAAGCCTGAAGTTTATCTCAAGAGTCTTCCTCAGTCGTGCTCCGAATCAGCTTCTGAAGCAGGATGTTTTACTAAAGCTGGAACTTTCTGATTGCTCAAGACCAGCTGGCCACCAAGCCTCAGGGACTGCCTGGCCTCTGCCTCTCCGGTGCAGGAATCACAAGTGCCTGCCACTGTGCCCAGCCTTTTATATGGATGCCACGGGTCTGCACTCAGGTCGTCAGGCTTGCCCAGCAAGTACCTCATCCTCTGAGCACCCCCTGCCCCCTCAAAGCCCTAGGTGCTGTTTGAAGCTACTAGATTTGTGGTGACTTATTAGAGCAGCCATCAAAAGCTAGCACAGTTGATTCTCAGAGAATGTTGGTTGACTCACGATGCTACATTGGTTAGAAAGCTACTTCCGGAGAATGGGACCTGAGCAGTAGCAAGTGTACAGTTTGAAAGGCTGTTCTGGCTCTGGGACGTTCTGAAGACCCCTCTGTCTGTTATGGTGATGGGACACATCAGTCAGCCACACAGAGGGTTCTCCCCTGGAAAGCATTTGCCCACCAATGTCAATTTCTGGTCTTCAAATCCCATTCTTCTTTACTTTCTTGTAGACCAATCCTTTCTGTGAATTTTATAGTGGTTCAAAGTTGTAAAAATAAAGGCACCTGATACTGAGTTTGGTTCTTGTAAATATATACTTATGTTTGTGTTTATATATATATAAACATTTAATATAGAAGCATTTATATATAAACATTTTTTAAAAAGTTATCTCTCATTTGACACTTATTATCTGATCATTAAACAACCTCTATTGTTGTGGTGTCTCTTCACAACATTCTATGCCCATGCAACAGCATACATTTCCATGCATGTGTGCACATGCACACACCTGCACACACACACACACACACACACACACACACACAAATTATTTGCTGTAAAATAAATTACACTGTAGATATTGTTCTACTTGCTTTGTTCCTGTAACAATATAACTTGAATGAATGCCTTTTATTCCTGCCTGTAAGCAGGCTTGCTTCTTTCTAACAGTTTCATAGTAGTTTATCAGTGCTTTAAGGATATGTAGATATGTTACAATGTAGCTAGCAGGCTTTGAGAATGAATCTCTTTATCTTAAAACAGCACACTTGCAGGCATTTTAGGACTTCCAAAGACCCTGCACACTCATTTTAGAGCTATGACCCCATATCACATCAAACACATTTAAATAGCCCACATTCCACATTAAATATACATCTTTACTGCAAAAATTGGGAGAATCTTTTTTTATGATTTTGCTTTTGAAATAACTTGGCTCTAGGTAACTTATTTAATCCATGATTGACTACAGTAATCATCGCATGGGCTTGGGAATTCTCTCAAAGGGAGATGATTGAACCCGCAAATAGTCTTTAAGTGTGCTGACTTTTTTGCGACTACTAAACTTAGCAGCCAATGGATGTGACAGACCGCTGTGCTTTGTAGAAAGCAGAGGAAACACCAGAACTTTCTGCTCGATGTTATTGCTTTATTTCACGTGCGTAAAGATCATTAGTTTTATTTCCTTCCTTTCCTTTGCCTTCCTCCCTCTTTCCCTCTCCCCCCTCTCCCCCTTCCTCCCTTTTTCTCTTCCTCCTTTCCCCTCTTTCCCTCCCTCCCACCCTTCCTTCTCCTTTCCATTCCTCCTCTCCCTCTCTCCCTCCATCCCTTCATTTTCTTTCTTCCTTCCTTTCCTCTTTGCCTTCCTGACAAGGTCTCATATATTAACCCAGGGTCTTTCTATGCCTGTTCTTGCTCTGAATATGACATAGAGACCTTTAAATTTATTATAAGTTTCTGAATCTATAGCTGAGCAGATTCTGAGCTATTCCAACCCAACAATTGTGGCCTTAGGTTACTTCCCAGCCACCTGGCCTGTTACCTGCCATCTTGGTCCAGGCTGCAACCACATCTATGGGTATAGAAATCAGCATTTGATACACAGTGCATAAAAATATTTCCGAACATTGTGTAGCCCAGGCTGCCCTCAAAAACACTAGGTGGCTGAGGATGACTTTGAGTTTCTGATCCTCTTGCATTTACTTATGTCAAGTGCTGAGATTGTAGAAAAGTGCCACCATACCTGGTTCGTGGAATATTAGGAGTCAACCCCAGGGCCTAAATGCTAGGTGAATATTCTACCACTGAGCTACATCCCACTCTGTTTGTTTGTTTGTTTTTGTACCAGGTTTCATGTACAGACTGTCCTTAAACACCTGATTCTCCTACATCTACCTCATAAATTCTGGATCACAGGTGTGTATGGCCGCACCTGGTCTGATGTGATGATCACAGGTGTGCACCACCACACCTGGTTTGATATGGTGATCCCAGGTGCACGCCACTGCACCTGGTCTGATGTGGTCATCACAGGTGCACACAACTACATCTGGTTTGATGTAGCACTTGGTGATTGAGCCCCCAGGGCTTTTGCATGCTGAGCAAGCACCCTATCAATAGAGCCACATTCCCAACCCCCATGCTTTCCTTTTTCAGACTTCCTGTTTGTCTTAGTGCCTGTGAAATTTCTCATCCCTGGAGATGAGTCTCAAGGGGTTAAAGGCTCTGTTCATCCTTCCCCTGTCCAGATAGATGCCTGGGTTAACCCTGGAAGTGAGTGATGGGATAGTCAGTGCCTACCTAAGGATGGTGTAGGTAGGCTGCTCAGCAGAGTTCCCAGGATGGATATTTCCCAAGGTAATCTAAGTAAGGGTCAAGAGCAGGGCGTGGCACAGGAATGGGTTCTGGAAGAGCTGGAGCCACAGCTAAGGGATTTTATTTAATAAATGATCAGGGGCAGGACTATGCTGTCCCCCAGTTCCTCGTTCACAGATCCCAGAGCATCTCTCAGGGTCCCTGCTTTCTCTGCGCATCTGCAGAGGGTCTCCCTATTTGACTCCCAAGGGTGGTCAAGCCTGTAGTTCTCTCCAGCTCCACCCTTCTGTTCAGCGGACTGAGATGGAGCTGGCAGAGATGCAGGCTCAGAGCTGATGAATGGGCCAATGATGGTCTCCATCAGGAGGGAAACGTCCCCCATCTGCATTGCTACACGTGGAAATGTCCCTCTTATCAGAGCGCTAAGTGCTCAGAAGGGAAGGGAACATAATGACAGAGACAATTTGGCATCCCATTTAATTTCCTCACCAAAAAATTAACATTTTTGAAAAGATTAACTTTCTCTGTGGCAATTCTTCTCCAGTGTAAGCACTTGCTGGATGATGGGCTCTTCCAAATGGCAGTGATCATGAAGATGAGGCCTCGACAGCATGGGATGCTGTTATTTCTCTGAGCAAAATCACTGGGGAGTGGGGGAGGATTTCAGGTCCCAACAAGCAGCTATTATCTTTGAGGAGTCCCCATGGATCAGAACACAGTTTCCATGGCTCAGTAATGCAGACAGCCAGGAATCTGGGCAGAAAACACAGGTGGAAGCACGGGGCTTAGGAGAGAGCTAAGATCCTGTCTGGCCAAGAAACATAGCAGTCAGACTAGACAGAGATGCACAAACTTGTATTCTTTTGTCTTCCAGTCCAGGGAAGGATGGAGCTCATGATTCAGGTGCCCGTGGCATTTTCTAAGTTCAGTCTTTACATACGGTGCTCTTATTTTTCAAGGTAGATATCCACCCACATCTATCTCCTCTTCCTTCTCCAACCTCCATCACTGGGAATGGCTTTTGCTACTAGCCATAGTGAAGATGTCAGCTCTTGCTGAAGATGTACTTGAGTGGCTTTTGTGACTCTGCCCCAAGGAAGGGACCAGCATGTCTATAAGTAGTCAGCCCTTCTCCCAGTCTCTGGATAAAAGCATCCCTTGAAAGATGACCAGAAATCCCTTGAAAGATGCAGGGACAGTCTGCATTTTACAGAGGAAGGTGATGGCATCATCATGCATCGACACAAAGGCCATCTTATGGTCCCTTCCACAGTGTGGTGGTTAATCTTGTTGACTCCAGACAGAGGTTGATACTGCCTGATACCACAGTCCTCCAGTTTCCTTCTCCATGCAGGGGAGGCTGCTGAGCCCCTTCCTCTAGTTTCTTTTCTCCTCTTTGCTATTCTATTCCATTTCATTCCTATTCTATCATCCTATTCCTTTTGTTTAGTAAAAAGATCCCCGACTTATAGCAAGTCATACTGCTACCTGGAAGAAAGACTGTCTTCTTAGCTTCTCTTACAGCTATAAGCACCTGGGAAAGTAGATTACCCCTGAGATTGGTGCTGGAATATTACATAAGACTTCAGAGAGATCTCCTTAAAACAACAAGGTGCATGGTTTTCCTTCCCTCCTTCCTCACTCTATCCAGAATGCAGCGCACGTGATGCTTGGAGCCTCAGTGGCCACCATCAGCCCTGAGATGACGGTATGGAAAGCCTGTGGTAATGGTGAAAGAGCTTTCCTCTCCTAAGGATGCTATGGAACAGCCATTACTGCTTTTTATCTCTTTCTTGAGATGGGTCCCATTTTACTCTAAGATGGCTTGGAACTGGCTAGCCTCAAACACAAGATGATCTTGCCACCGTGTCTTGAGATTATAGGTATGAGCCACCACGAGGCCACCGTAGCTTATAAGGTCACACTTATTTTGTATCTTTACATCACAGGTGGTTGACAATTCTTCTGACAAATTCCTATTGCTGAGTGCCCTGCCTCTAAAGCATCTCGACCTGCTATGCCAACAGGTATCTGAAAGGCTCACTCATTCTCCATGGAAGTCTTTGTAGCCTACCTTTGCGCCTGTCTTCTGGGCAGACACGCCTGGAACTGAGTATTGAGTCAGGAAGGAAGTTCTCTACCTGGCACTCCCCTGCACCACTCCCTCCTTACACTACTTCTGCCATGCATTTCATCATAGCAAAGAGGAAAAAAACATAAATACTATTAACTGCTTGTCCAGCACGTAATTTCTTTATTAGTAGTGAGGAGTAAGGATCAAGTTTAGATGCCTTTAGAGTCATCATGCATTGCTACCTGTCAGGGAGCAACAAGATTACACTGTGAGAATATTCTGAACACAGAATGACACAGAAAGAGCAGTGTTTGTCCAACCAACCCACTGGGAAGCAGTCTGAATCAGGGGCACCCCAGCAGATGTACAGAGAGAAATGGCAACTGTTTTAACTTACTACATCTTGGGGGTAGATTTTATTATTATTTTGTTTCCATCAAAATGTACTCAAAGCATACTCAAGCATACAAAGTATGCATTAAGAAGGTTCTTATGGGGCTGTGGAGGTAGCTCAGGAGGTAAACTATTTGCATGGAAAGCAGAAGGAGATACATTCAATCTTCAGCACCCACATGAATACATTTTGGCACTTAGCACAGAGCTATACCAGGGAGGAGGATAGGGGGAGGAATCTCTGGTGTTTGCTAGGCAGCCAGTCTACCTGAATCAACCAGTTCTATTGTAAAGAAGAAACCATATCCCAAAATGTAAGGTGGGGGAATGATTGCCAATGACACTCAATGTTAATGCCTAGCTTTTATAGGCACGTACACATGTGTTCACTCACCCACATACATACTCACAGTGTGTGGAAGGACAGCATCTCTAGGTTCTAGTGTGGCCAGGGACCTTCAAAAATCCATTGCTTGTGAGTTCGGTTGTGGGTACCAACAGATTGGGTCCTGTGCCCCACCACCAACCTGGCATCTCCTGACTGTGGATTCTTTCTCATAACAAAGAACAGAGATAGATCCTTGGACCTGCCTGCAGCCTCCTGTACCCGATTCACCGCCCAGCCATAGAGCATCACACTGTGCTCTCCCATCACTCCCATCCTTCGGCACATGACCTGAACACCTCAGTTCGGCATGCTGGGGTCACATCAGCATCTTTGCCTCCATGAGCATGTGTGAAAATGCCCTCCTGCTTCCTTTAAGGTTTGATTTTATTTCAAGTGTACGAATGCTTTGCTTGCATGTGTTTATTTGCGTCCTATGCCTGATTGTCCTCAGAGGCCTGATGAAGGAGTTTGATCCCCCTGGAGGGGTGTAGTTAGAAGCCACTTTGTGGTCACCAGGAACCAAACCTGGGTCCTCTGCAAGAGCAACAAATTCTCTTAACTGCTGAGTCATCTCTTCATCCCTAAAAGATTCATTTCTTAATCCAAATCCCCTCCTGAGCTGACCCACAAGCCCTAGCTCTCCTCGGTCCCCAGAAAACACCATGTTGTCGGTCTCTACGCCACCGTGCATCTTTTCACCTGGTTTGTGTGTCTGCTTCCCTAGTGTGTAACTGCCTCAAGGTGACTGTCATATATTCAAGTAAAGGACACTCACAGCCACAAGGAAACAAAGTTTCCCATGAAGCCAAGCAGCAGGGCCAGCAGGGAGGGGAATGAATTAGTAAAGAGGCCAACTATAGCAACGCAGACGCAACTTTCCACTGCATCCTGTGAAATACAGCCCCAAACTTCCCTCCTCCAGCTTTGGGGCTTGTTACCTACTGCTCAGTCATATCACTCGTCTGCCCCAGGCTGAAGCCATCTGCAGTCAGGAAAGGCATGTAACTATAAGTTTGTTTTTAAATTCTCCAAACCTCACCTGTCACATGGCCAGTGCTCAGTACTACTGGATGAGCGATTGGACAGCTGGAGTCAGGAATGGAGAGACAGCAGCGTGCCAGGTTGGAAGGAGCTACCTGGGATGTTAGGTGCCTAAACGGAAGGACTCAAAGTTGTATTTCAGTTGCCTCCCTAACTCTGGGCCTGTCTCCATAGAGCATCCCAAGCAATGGTTTCGAAGGTAGAAGTGACCACAGTGTTCTTCAAACCATCTGAGTGCTGTTTCTTTATGTCCAGATCCTGAACCTTTTCACGAGACTTACAAAGGAGGGCTGACGCATGGAGCAGATGAAAATACAGCCAGAGGGGCTGGGCTCAGGGCTAGTGGTAGAGGGCGTGCCACACATGCACAAAGCCCTGGGTTTGATCCCCAGCACTGCATAAACTAGGTGGGATGGTAGTTTGCATCTGTAGTTCTGGCACTCAGAAGGCAGAGTTAGGAAGATCAGAAGTTCAAGGTCATCATTTTCTGTATAGTGAGTTGCAGGCAGGCTGGGATACACGAGACACTATCTTACTCAGGGTTTTACTGCTGTGAACAGACAACATGACCAAGGTAAGTCTTATAAAGGACAACATATAACTGGGGCTGGCTTACAGGCTCAGATGTTCAGTCCAGTATCATCAAGATAGGAACATGGCAGCATCCAGTCAGGCATGGTATAGGAGGAGGTGAGAGTTCTACATCCTCATCTGAAGGCTGCTATCAGAATACTGGCTTCTAGGCAGCTAGGACAAGGGTATTAAAGCCCACGCCCAGAAGACCACACCTACTCCAACAAGGCCACACCTCCCAACAGTGTCACTCCCTGGGCCAAGCATATACAAACTATCACAGACCCTGTCTCAAAAAATAACAACAGGGTTCTAGAGAGATAGGTCAGCAGCTAAGAGCATTGGCTGCTCTTCTAGTGATCCCAGGTTCAATTCCCAGCGCCCACAAAGTGGCTGACAACAATATGTAGCTCTAGTTCCAGGAGATCCAGTGCCTTCTGGCCTCTGAGGGCAACAGTCATGCATGTGGTACACAGACATTCATGCCGATAAAACATCCATAGACAGATAGAACACACTCATTTGAATCTGAATTTTTAGATAACTATCAAATATTCCTTTTAGTATAAGCACATCCCCATGCAGAGTTTAGAATACACTTTTAGTGAAAACATTTTGTTTATTTGAAAAGCAAATTTATTTTGATGTTTTAAAATTGTGTATTAAACATCATAACACTTTTATTGATGTGTATTAATGGCATTATCCAGCCACACAGAATGAAAGCACACCATTTTGAGGAACTGGAGATCACCTTATTAAACAAAATAAGCCGGGATCAGAAAGACAAATATCACATCTCTCTAGCGCACAGAGTCTAGTTTTCAACAAGGCTGCGAAGGTGCTTTGGATTTATCTGGCAATCCTATTGACAAAGCCCTCCACCTCTGACCCTGCTGAGCTCTGCTGAGTCCTCTGTCTCTAAGCCTCAGCCTCAGCCTTCTTACACCCCATCAGTCCTCTGCTGCCTCTTTCTAGACTTTCTAGGGCAGGGCTCCTGTGGGGATTAAATGAGCTACACCACACAAAGCGGTTTGAACAGTCCTCCTTCTAAGGGACTGAGCTGGCTCCCAGAGGGCACTGGGGGTGTGGTTGTTATTGCTCTTATCCACACCTATGACCACTCCCATTCAACCGTTGCTGCTCTTTTACCTGGTCAGTCTTACCCATTCCTTTCATTTGTGTATTATTTAATTGTCTGACCTGAGTGTTCCTTCGAGTTCTATTGTAATTGATACTGGGGACATGAGGTAGTTGCAGTGCAGCCCATTGAATTCTCTTGAGAGGTTTGTCATAGTTAGGACCAAGCCTGACTCTACCAGTTCTGTCTTCTCTCGCCTCAGATTTGGGGTGTAACTACACCTCTTTATGCTTTGCAGATGATCTCCCTCCTTCTGCTCTCTCCAGAGGCCAGACAGGCGTTCCTACAAAACCGTGAGCCAAATAAACGTTTCTTTGCTTAAACTTAGCTGGGTCCAGGTATTTTGTTACTGCAACAGACAGCTGACTAATATAGCCATCCTGCAGCAAGACAGTCTCTTCTCTGGAATGAGATCAAGGTCACTCACATATTTATTCTATTACAGTTCTGCTATGGCGTGGCTATGGCATGCCTAGAATTTGTGTTGATAATCAGTCTGTTACATAGAAACAATGGAAGGTGGTGAGGTCTCTGAAAAGGGATGGGGAGTGTTAGGGAGCTGTGCTCTCCTCCCATTCCTATACATTGCATCAGGAGGCATGAGGACAGGCAGTTGAAGGGCAATCCTGGCCCTGCCGAGCAATCTGTCATACAAGCGCTCACCATTCATGCCTTTCCATTTTACTCTCCCACCAAGAAACCAACAAGACACTTGAACCATCGTCTGGGGCCCATAAAACCTTGAGTGAAAACAAACAACTTTCCTTTATGAATAATCCAGCCTCAGATATTTGCTCTAGAAACAGAGGATGGCTCAGGATAAGCTCTTAGTACAAGTTATCATGATTTCCTAGGAGTCTGACGTCCTGTCAGTCTGTGGTGTTAGGGGAGGCAGGAATCTGCATTGTCCTAAGGCTTTGTCCTCAGAGTCAAGCATAAAGCCCAAGGCAGGAGGGAATGCTCACACCCAGTGAAGAGACAGTGTCCTGATACCTTTCTGCTCCTCAGGAGCAGGTTTTGTGGGCGTTTGAGCTCTTTGTGGTCAAGGTCCAGAGAGGTTCCAGATGTGCCCAGCTGTGATACCATTCCTCTTGGTCCTCAGGCTGATCTGGCAGGAAGGAGCTAGCACGCCAGAGTGTTTATTTCAGCCTTGCTTTCTCTAGCTCTATAAATCATGTCAGGCATTGGGCAAGTTCCTTCTCTGAATTCCAGAGCCCTCATTTAGCATGCGGGATTCCACAGACACAGCTGAACAGGACTGAGAGCTAGAAATATCTAGAAGGGAGGGCTGGGCAGAAAAGAAGACATGAAGAACTCAGCAGACAAGTTTTCTCCTTTTCCTTCCCAGTGGGTTAACTGAGACTTCTTTCCTACAGAGACAATGGAGGAAGCGTCGCAGCCTGTGACCAATAAACCTGGTCAGTTTGCCTAAAGCAGTGTATTTTGGGTCCCTGATCAAAATCAGGAAACTCCACACTTTAAAGATGAGAAGGGAGAAGTGTGGAAGCCAGAGAGGCCTTGTGCGGAGACTGGACAGAGAGGGGGGAGAGGCAGAAGCAGTGGATCAATCATCAAGGTGAAAACTTAAAAGACGATTGATTTCCCACCTTGATGTCTGCCTTTCAAGGGCCTTGTTGGGTTCCCTCCCACCCCTGGCCCCCGGGAAATCAACTTTGAGGCTTGTCTGCCGCAGAAAGACATTTCCTCAGAGCTCTGTTTCCAAGTGGCTCCCTGTGTCTCCACAGGTAGAAATTCTGTCCTTGGAGATCAGAAGTTTGACCTTGAGACCATCCTTCTCCTCTCTACCTATTGTCTAGGCCACATCAGGAGTGACAGGCCCAGAGTCACTGGGCACAGAGCCGTGCCCAGATCCCACCCTGCTGCCCAGCTGTGTGATCTTGGGTGAGCTCATCCACCTGCCAGGTGAGTTGGGGCAACACCAGGGTAGGGTTTCAAAGATCAGAAATAAGTGAGCTCTGGGGTTAAGATGAAGCCAGATGTCAGAAGCAACACTCAGTGTGAGAATAGGAGAACCATTCTTCAGGAAGAAGAGCAAGCCAGGACAGAGGCATGGAACCAGGAACAGTGGGGAGGGAATGTGTGAGTGGTTAGGTTTCCAGTGCCTGCTGGGAGCTGGAGAAGAACTTAAGGGAGGATCTAGAATACCCAAGGTCTAAGTGGTCAGTTCCATTACAGACCCAGGGTCAAGGCCGTCTGCTTTAACTGTAACCTTAAAGATGGAGTAAGGATGACAAGGGGTCATGGATGAAGAGCCCCCTCTCAGAAGACTTGACCGGCTGAGCTGGAAGAAAACTGTAAGTCAGAGGCAGCTGATGGGGTTTACTGGATAAAGTGCTTGCTATGCAAACACGAGGATTCATTTTGATCTCTAGAACTTACATAAAACAGCTGGGAATGGTGGGACTTGCTTGTAGCGTCAGAACTGGGCAATTGCAGGCAAATAGGTCCTTAGGGCTTACGCTGTCCAGCCAACACACACACACACACACACACACACACCCCACACACACATCACACTCACATGCAACACACCATAAAAAAGGACAAAATAATAAAAAATTGGAATTTCTGTCTCCTACTGCCTTCTATGCTGTGCCCACCCCTCTTTCTTAGCTCCAGGTATCAGGACTGCCTAGATCACCTTCTAGGAACGCTCTCCTGACCCAAGAGCCTATATCGGGGCCAGGCACCTCTGGATCTTTGGTATACTAGTGTCATGATTCACACAAGTCGCCCTCCACTGACTGTATGCATTTATGTGAATGTCCTTCTTCACTTTCCCGACCCACTACTGTTAGCATCCACACCCATGTTCTGTGTGCACCCTTAAAAGCATGCATGCCTTTGGGAAATGCAGATCACTTCAGTCTGTGTAAGTATGACCAAGTTTCTTGTGTCTTCGATCACCCTGTTTGTTTGAACTTCTGCACATGTGGCTGTGCACACATCTTGTTTCGCTGCTTCCTTCATCTTCTGAGAGCACTTGGCTTGCTTCTGGCTCCCTGTTCCACACATCAGGGGGCATGCGTACTCTTGTGCATGCTCCTCTGGGTTGATGTGGGGCCTTCTTTGGAAGATGGTGCAGTCGTAGGGTATATGTCCTCCTTCCGCTTGCTTTCTAATGTGATTATACCAGTCCACATCCCACCTATCCAAACATAGCCCCATCTGACCCCCCCTCTTCCTTCCTTCCTTCTTTCCTTCCTCCCTTTTGTGTGTAGGTTACTGAGAAGGCCAGATGAGAACATACACCCTGGAGCTGGAGTAAGAGGTGTTTATGAGCTGCTGGACATAGGTGCTGAGAACCAAACCCAGGTTCTCTGTAAAAGCAGAAGTGCTCCTAACAGCAGAACTATCTTTCCAGGACCACATAATTATAAATTGATCCAGTGGATTAAAGCTGGTTTGGGAAACCTGAGGCAACATGGAAGTCATCTTAAAGTTTATGACAGCATTCAGGGAATGTTCACAATGTAAGGAAAAAAAATTGAGCAGGTTCCTTACATGGTTTGGGGGATGAATCAATTATCTCCTGTTCTCTTATGCCTCCAGGATATTATTTTCTCAGTGAATGTAGGTATGTGAGGGTCAGGCTGGAGTGGAGGACACTGTCTATTGAGACTGACCTTTCCAGGTGCCTCTGCCATCAGACCAGGCAAGAGGCATAAAAGATGCCTCTGCCGTCAGACCAGGCAACAGGCTCACCTGTAAGGAGTGATCTCCACTTAGGAACGCTCCTTTTTTAGGTTAATATCCACTTATTAGTGAGTGCATACCATGATTCACCTTTTGAGTCTGGGTTACCTCACTTAGTATGATATTCTCTAGCTCCATCCATTTGCCTAAGAATTTCATGAATTCATTGTTTCTAATGGCTGAATAGTACTCCATTGTGTATATATACCACATTTTTTGCATCCACTCTTCTGTTGAGGGATACCTGGGTTCTTTCCAGCATCTGGCAATTATAAATAGGGCTGCTATGAACATAGTAGAACATGTATCCTTATTACATGGTGGGGAGTCTTCTGGGTATATGCCCAGGACATAATCCACACATCAAATGAGGTACAAGAAGAAAGGAGGAGTGGCCCCTGGTTCTGGAAAGACTCAGTGAAACAGTATTCAGCAAAACCAGAACGGGGAAGTGGGAAGGGGTGGGTGGGAGGACAGGGGAAGAGAAGGGGGCTTGCAGGACTTTCGGGGAGTGGGGGGGGCTAGAAAAGGGGAAATCATTTGAAATGTAAATAAATTATATCGAATAAAAAAAAAAAGGAACGCTCCTTTTGGTCTCATGCTGCTAGGTGCCACATGTCTAGACTGTATATATCTCTTCCCAGCCTCTGCAGTGAGAGCCAGGAAATTGGTCTCCTTTGTTGCATGCTCTTTATGCAAGAGCAGACGCAGCCGCCTCCACACCTCCGCTCCCCTCAGTTCCCCAAAATCCACCCTGGAATCACAGGCAATTTAACAGGCAGATCTAATCTCACCAAGGTTTCAGAGCCATCCAGTCTCTGCCTGTCCTGTCCTTCTCTTCTTCCTCCTCCTCCTCTTGCTCCTCCTCAGAGGAGACAGGACTGAGACCTGGAAGGCAGCAGGTCAGAAGTCCTGCTCAGCAGTGACTTTTTCTACTGGACAATTCTCCTGGATTTCTGAGACAATGTAAACTGATGGCTAAAATACAGAGCATCCAGGGTGTCACAAAAGCCTGGTGACAAACCACGTGAACTTGAGCAAGGTACTAGACTTCTCTGTGCCTAGATCTGCCAACAAGGCATGGGGGCACTAATATGAAACCAATTATAAGCAAAACTGGCTTGTTTGTGGTACTCACATGTGTTGAGGCCTATTGTAAATGGCAGAACCATGGCCAGCTTCCAGTAAGTGGGCAGCGGGTGTAATGAGCAGGATCACGGTCGATGAAGATGGCCGGCTGTGCAGACACAGAAGCTGGGGAGGGGTGGGAGCTGACTGGCGACATGATCTCCCACTTCATTCCCATCACTGTCCAGAATTCAGAGATTCTACGTGTGTGCAGAAGGGATTCCTGGACACAAGCATTGAGTTCTCTGAGAAAACAAAAAAGTTGTGACAGTCAATACTGTCATTTCAACAGGATCTCGACTTATCAGTGAGGAACCTTCTAGAATGTGCTGATTGAGGTGGGAGTACTCCACCTTACACAATACCTTGGCTGGGGTCTCAGAAGGGATAAAGGGAGTGTGATCTGAGCACTCACATTCAACACTCTCTGCTTTCTGAGTGTGAACACATGACTGTGAACACATGACCTCAAGCTCCGACCATCTTGGCCTTCCCACAGTAGTGGACTGTACTCTTGATCCTCCTCCTTCCTTTTGTTGGCTATTTTAATGCAGCAACACAAAACGTAATTAATACAGAAACGATTTCCCTAATGAGGCCAGTGAGGCTCACATGTTCAGGACATCTATTTTGGCTAGAACTCACAGAAACACATTTGGCACATTAAAGGTTAAAAAGCACAGGGAGTGAGGGGTGGAGGGGGAACCTCTAGAAAGTCCCAGAGATCTGGAATGTGAGAGGAACACAAGACTCAATGGGGATGACCTTAACCGTAATATCCAACGGTGGGGAGATGGAACCTGAGGAGACCACCTTCAGTATGTAGATATGGCCCTAAGTGGAGGAATGGGGTAGCTATCACACCTTCAGAATTTTTGATCCAGAATTGTTCCTGTCTAAGAGAAATGCAGGGACAAAAATGGAGCAGAGATTGAAGGAAAGGCCATCGAGTGACTGGCACAACTTGGGATCTATCCTATGGTGGGGGCACCAAACCCTGACACTATTGCTGATGCAATGTTGTGTTTACAGACAGGAGCCTAGCATGGCTGTCCTCTGAGAGGCTCTACCAGCAGCTGACTGATACACATATAGATGCTTACAGCCAACTGTTAGGCTGAGGTCAGGATCTGTATGGAAGTGTTAGGGGGAGGACTGAGGGAGCTGAAGGGAATGGCAATCCCAAAGGAAGACCAACAGTATCAACTAACCCAGACGCCTTAGGACCTCCCAGATTCTGAGCCACCAACCAAAGAGCATACACAGGCTGGTCAGTGCCCCCACCCCAACCCGGCACATATGTAGCAGAGGACTGCCTTGTCTGGCCTCGGTGGGACACGATGCACCTAATCCTGTAGAGAACTTGATGCCCCAGGGAAGGTGAGTGAGGAGGTGTGTGTGTGTGTGTGTGTGTGTGTATGTGAAGTAAGGGGTGGGTGAATGAGGAGATGAGGGGAGCACTCTCCCAGAGGCAAAGGGGAGGAGAAATAGGAAGAACTCTTGGAGGGGGGACCAGAAAGGGGGCAATATTTGGAATGTAAATAAATAAAACAATTTTTAAAAAGCACTCTAAGTTCAAGTTGCAGAGCAGTGAGTTCGAGTGCAGGCCTTGCTTTGCTCTCCCACTGGGCTGGACATGAGCTAGAGCCACACACTGGGTTTGTATTGTTCCCTGTTTTAGCTTCACTATTTAGTACCCCATGACTTTCACCAAGCATGCAGGAAAATCCTGCACAGAAATGAATGAGCACACAGAGAAGTATGTGCCTTGTAACTTAGAATCTCCACTGCTTTGGGGTCCTCTGTGATTAATGGGGGCCCAGCCCTGGAGAAGACACACCATTGAGAAGAGACCAGATAGTCCTATGGCATCTTATTTGCTGTCAAGATTGAGCAAGACTGGATTGAGAATCTTTTTTCCTATTGGGTCTGACCTTGTGTCTACAGCGTATGCCACTGTCATACTCAAGTGAGCCCAGAAATGAAGGAGATTAGGTCAGTCTGACATGAGTTGCTGTGAATGTACCCATGCAGCTGACAGACAACAGCATTCTCCAGCTGGGAACTCATCAATCCTGGACAAGCTTTTCTGGATGAAGGCAATGGCTTAGACACACACACACACACACACACACACACACACACACACACACATGCACGCACACGTGCACACACACACTCTCCAAGGCAAATATGAATGCCATTTTTCTGTCCCTGGTCTTCCAGCCACAAAAAATCATGGTTGTGCTATCACCTCTGCTAGAGTTTAAAAGTATGTTAGCATGTTGTTTGTCTGTGCACAGAAGCATGGGCAAAGATGATACACCAAGCTTGATCATCTTTGTAGATGATCCTATTGTAGACACCTTTCATCCACACCAGTGTTTATTCTAACATTTACAGCCCAAAGACTATGCTTACATATGGGGGTGGACTTGAGTTCAGTTCCCAGCACCTAATGTCAGTGGCTCATAACCATGAGCAATCTCAAATTTAGGAAACCTGACACTATTCTGGCCTCTTTAGACACCAACATACATGTGGTATACATACATGCATACATATATACATACAGACAGACAAATAGGCACACACACACATACACACACACATACACATGCAAGCATGCAGACACTCTCACAAATTAAAAAAATATATATATTTTATGCGAAACAGACCAGAATTTAAATCCCAGATAGGTACACCAGCAGGGCAGAGACTCACATAGGGATTTGGGGTCCCAAGCAGCTGAGACATGTGAGAACCACCCCTACCCTTCCCTTCTCTTTCCTGTATGTCTCCTGTGATAGCTCAAGGCAAAATATTCTTGCTCCATCTTCACTCGTGGAAGGTTATAAGTGTGGCAGGCTGGTGGCTGCCGGTCCTGAATATCCACTCCTGTCTTTCCTTTCCTTCTTCTTAATACACTCCCTGTTTTGCTGGATGTCTACCATGTCCTGCTTGTCCACATGTGATGGACCTAGCTTTGCCTAGTGCATCCAGAGTCTGTACTCACTGTGATCATTCTGGTACTCACTGCCAGTGACTGGCTTCCATTCAGGGCCAGAAGCCTGTGAAGAACGTGTTCAAGGTTATTTCTGGGAGGTATGGGGGCAAAGAGTCATTTCCGGGAAGGCCAGAAGGGGGTTGAGAATGGGGATGTCTTGATCTTTGATGCAATCAGTAGATGACAGAGACCATGCTCCATCCCACAGAGAAGTAGACCTGCAGAGGGGACTAAGCCTAGGGTTCTATGAGGTGGCCAGTTATGGAGTGAGGGCTGCCTTGGGGTGGCACATGGCCCTGGGTAAAGCCATAACTTTGGAAAGAAAATGTCAACTCTTGGGGAGGGCACTGTGAACCATCTACAGGTAACATTGCTGAACAGGTGGGACCACTTGGGGATCACGTGTCTTCCTATTACAGAGGACAATGGTGGCTCACTCCCATGTCCATGATGCATCTGATCTGGAGATCACAAAGTGGTTTAGTTGCTCTTAAAAAGACCTGGAGAAAAGAAGGTATTACCTTTTTCTCATTGTCAACAGGCCTGTCTAGGGTGCTTGGAAATAGCTGTGGCTGTCAGAAGAACTTAAGACAAAGCCAAGATGTTCTAAACAGCAGAGGGAAAATATCAAAAGAACCCAGGTCCTCTGTGACCTTGGTAGCCTCTGAGTTAATCAACCCGGGGCCGGCCTGCCTCTGGATGAGTTGTACTATGAGATAATGAATCTTCTTATTGTCTGGGGCTGTTGAGTTGAATTTGCCGCATACAGAAAACGAAAAGGCAAAGCCTGTGATTAGATCTAGACATCTCGGGAGAGCTGGCTGCTTCATGGCGTATGCTGTCATCGATCTGAAAAGAAACCAGGTCTTCCAATCACTCCCTCAACCCCCGCCCCCTACACATACAGACACTCCCCCTCCACACATGTACACACATGTGTCTATATTAGGAAGGAAATGGAAGCAGTCATGTCACCAGCCCTATAGGAAGAACCTACATATGCTTAAACTCTAACCGATAAAGACCCTGTTTTATTCAGATCAAGGAAATGAGGCGACACCAGGTAAGATTGGGTGTGAACAAGCCAATTAAATCGTGACATTTATTAGTGTCTGGTCCCTGAGCATAGGGCCTAATTGGTACACATTTGTCCAGGAGAGAGTTTCTGAAGCTGTAATTCTGTTGTTAAAACTAAAACTCATAATTCTGATGCTAAATGGTCCTTCTGTTCAGAGACCATTATGCAATTCAAGAGATAGCCTGTGCCCAATACATAAAGCTCTCATAAGGAAGTTGGTGCCAAGTCTGCTGGGCTTAGCTTAGCCAATGTCAGCCTGCAGTGTCCCTAGGGATCACCCCCTCCCAGTTATTCTCCCTCTCACTCATCTCCTGCCCAGTGCAAGCCAAGATGTCACAGCAGGCTCAAGTAGAAGTCTCCTGGAAAGATACTCTATGGTGGTCATTTGCATTCAGGATGTATAATGTGTAGAGGCAGGGGCATTGGAGGAAGGCATTATCTTCAGAAAGGCCAGGTGAGTGGGACACAGAAATGGAAGAGGACTTTAGTTTGAATACAATAGCTGCCAGAGTCATTGGATCCCACAGCTAGATAGGTGTCCCTTCAAAGGGAGCTAAGCCTATGACTCTACTTGACGGCCATTTATGGGCTTCTGGCTATGGTGGAAGAGCACATGGCCCTGGGCAAGGCCGCGGCTTTGGAAGGGGAAGGACAGTTGGCTGGGAGGACATTGTGAGCCATCCACAATTAGGACTGATGAGCCCTTGAGAACTCTTGAGTCACATCTTCCTCTCAGAGACAGTTCTGAGAGGCTCACAGCAGCACCTAGGACTCGGCTAAATAGAATTACAAAGCACTAAGGAGAAACTCTCTTACTCCTCTCTGCTTACTGCACCTCCTGAGCACACGGCAGTGAGTGGCCCCACCCTCATGCATGTGATGTCAGTGCTAACTGAACTCAGTTCTTCAAAACAAGCAAATAAACATTATCTATATCTAATAGACTATGAGGCCCCAACCCAGGGTAAGATGAACGATGCATGGATCCCCTGACCCCTCTTTCTTGCCACCACCCTATCCCTGCCACCTTTGAAAGACACTTGATATCATTTTAATTGCACAGATCTACTTTAGTGGAGGGGGGGAAAGGACAGTGTGGATCTGGGAGGACATAGGTATTGGGGGTAGGGAATCAAAGTTGCAGCTGTATAGCAAGCAAGCAGCAGTATTGATTGCACGTAGTTAAAGAGTGAATCATAAAAAAATGAAACCAATTGCCTTCTAAGTTCGTGTGCTCATAACCTTGGATTTGGGCTGCTCTTAGCCTTGGTCTGAGAACCTGCAGGGGCTTGGAACCGTCATAGTGCTGAGAATAAGTAAAGGAGTGCTCAGATGTAGATGAAGCAGCTGTACCAACTAACCCACCCCTTGATGCTCAGGGAACATGGCAGGAAGAGATGGAAAGAATGTCCCATCCCCATACCCCACCCTTATTGGCAACTTACGGCTGCTGGGTGTTTCAGTTTCCTTTGGGCCATTGGCTGGCACAGTGGATGACTGTAAATACAAGCACACATGTGAGTGGTTCTAATTAGACTCAGTGGGTTATTTAAAAGAGAGAGAGGAGGGGAGAGAAAGTGTAAGGAGAAAGAAAGAGAAAGAAAAAGAGAGAGAGAGAGCATGAAGTAGGGAGGGAGATGTGGTGGGGGAGGGAGATATTGGGGGAGGAAGCGGAAGGTGGATATGACCAATATACATTGTTTGCATGTATGAAAATTTCAAAGATTATTTTTTTAAAAAAAGATCTGAAGATCAGTCCAAAAGTTGTGTGTATAAACTAGGGTTATTTGAGCCCCTTTAACCATCCTTAAGTTTGCAAGCCTCTCTAAGCAAACCAATAAAGGAAAGATTGATGAATTTGATTACTTAAGAACAAAACCTTCAGTGGGTCAAAAAACACCATACGCAAAATTAAAAAGCAAACGGCACGCTGGGGAAAATATAATAAGCATATATTATAGATTAAAGGTTGATGCATATGGAGAACTCTCAGAAGTCAAAAAGGGAAAGATAACCAAGCCCATAAAAATGGGCAATTGACATAAATAAGCAATTCACTAAAGAAAAATTACAAATAGACAATAAACTTATGAGGACAGATTTGGCCCCACTGGAAGCAGAAGCTTTGTAAATTAAATCAGCAATGAGTGTGGGGAATTGGGCTTCTGCAATCCACTGGAAGGAGTGTGAATTGGCGCAACCTTTTCAGAGGGCAATTGGCCATATCTATCAAAGGCCTTTAAAAGGTCCATTCATATACTTGACGCAGCCATTTCCCTTCTAAGAACTTATCTTAGCGATCAAAACCAATATATATGCGAGCTATTTATGCATGAGGACATTCAATAATGTGCTATTTATATTAACGAGACCTGGAAATAATCTGCATATGCAACCATAGGCAATTGGTAAAACAAAGTATAGAATATCTATAATGTGAGATAGTAGGAACTATTAAAATGAAGCTAGAAGAATATTTACTAACATGTGAAAGTGTTGTTAAATGGAAAAAGAGGGTCATTATGCAAGAAAGATAAACACCATGATGTGCACGTATTTATTTATGTATGTATATGAGTATATGCATGTGTGTATGTGTTGGCATTTATGCATATATGTGAATTATGATATGCGTTTGCATATGGTGTGTATGTACATGTGTGTATTTATGTATGTGTTGTATTATGCATATGTATGTATGTGTATATATGTATTATGTATGTATGTGTTTATGTATTGTATATGTGTGTGTGTTTATATGTTTACATAGGTGAGTGTACTTGTGTGTGTAAGTATACGTATGCATGTGTCCATTTATGTACATATGTACCTGTGTATGTGTGTATTTATGTATGTATGTAAATGTTTATGCATTTATATGTGTGTATAGATATGTATTTATGTATATATCTATATAGGCTTATGTATGTTTTTATGTACATGTGTACGTATGTGTATTTATGTTCCTGTGTATGTGCATATTTATGTATGTGTGTAAATGTTTATGGGTTTATGTGTGCATGTATGCATATTTATATATGTGTGTATGTATGTGTTTGTGTGTTTAGTTTATGTATGTGTATGTATGTTTGTATGAACATGCATTTTCCAAATGTTAATTTTATCTACTTGGCATCAAATTAGTGAATTTTTTTATTTTTCTTTATGTTTTCTCTGTGTGCTTTCCAAATTTTCTGATTTAATCAAAAATTACCTTTATATTTAGAAAATAAAATGTCAAGAACAAAATAATTGGGTTTGGTAGAGCAGGTACTAACAATGTCTTGTTAGTATTAAGCAGCAGGACTGGACTCCCAGGCATCAAGGTCAGTCAGGCTCAGATCTGTCTTGTTTGAAAGCAGAGGACTAAAAGCTCACCTGAGAACCATGGAAAGTGCCCAGGGCTGGTATGAGGCCATCTGTTACCATAGGCAGAATGAGTGCCAAGCACCTCAGTGACCAGCCCAGGACAGACAATGAGGTGGACACAGGTACAAGTGAGCAACATAATTAGTAATCCTGCCTTCTCCCTCTCCTTTCTCACACAAAGTTCACTGCAGGAGAAGAGCCAGCAGGATGCTCTTGTCACCAAGGCAACCTGATTCTGAGCAGAGGCCGTGGCCCCAAGGAGACTAGCTTCCACCTCCTTTTCTTCCTGCAGCCTGTCCTTCCCTCTGGCTTTAGTCCAATTTTCTCTCCAGAGAGTGTCTCTACACTGCAGAGTAGAGATAGCTGTGTTCACTGTACGAAGACGTTTTATGTTAAACTTGACCCCAAGACTCAGCTGCATGAGACTCCTAAGTGCTCCAAGCACAGACTGTTTTGATTTAGCTTTACTCCCGGAATGCATGGTAATGCTGCCAGGAAGCTGGGGTGAGTGAGTGGATACATGGATTACATAGATGGATGGGCGGATTCGTGAATGGATGGGACAAAAGAAGGAAGGATGGCAAATGGGAGAGCATGTGGGTGGCTAGATGGGAGGGTGGGTGGAAAGGATGAAGGAACAATGGGTGGGTGAATGAATGGATGCATAAAGGCATGGATGGATGGACTGATGGGTGGAGAGGAACTGATCAAACGTCAACTGTTTCTGAGCGGTCCACTCCAATCTCTCTGAATTGCATTTAAGCTCAAGTCAGGATCCTTGTTATAATGGGTCTGGTTCTCCATTTTACAAACCCGACAACCAAGGCCTGCAGAAATCGAATCACGTGTGCAAACTCATTCATGCCAGGCCCAACTGCTGATCCTCTTCCTTGTCTTCTCCACTCTCTCCACAGCCTTATGTTGGAAGCTGTGACTGAACCGCACGACTGTGTCACATGCAAAAGCTGTATCACTTGCCAGGTACAGAGGGCTCTGCAGTAGGACCACACAGACACTGTCACATTGCCTGCTTTCCAACGGTTCCCTGAGATAGAAGAATCCAGGCTAAAGATCACAAGATAACTCGTTTGGCAGCTCCACACGCCAACTCCACTATTCTCTGGTTACTGGATGATCACGCCATTGCATCTGAGGCCAACTCTATTCTGTAAGGCTACTAGTGGCACTGCCTGCATGCCCTTCCCAGCTGTCCATGGATCAAGAATAGTGTCACTTCCAGCACTTTTGGAGAAGATGTGTCTGCAGTCAGGTCCTGCATGCCAACTCCCTTTTCTGAAAGCAAAGTTAAACCTCCTTCTTCATTCTCAGCCCTGCGAATTCATGTCTGCTCACACATCCAGAACCCATATACACTTGCCTGGTCAAGGTCAGAGATGCCTGGTCCTCTACCAAAGGAAGGAGCTATACTGCTCCTGTGCTGAATACAGCCAAGCTCCATCCTAGGGTCCACACTGTACTCTACTTGTAGGCTTCTGGTTAAGACCCTGACTTCCCTCCAGTTTCAACCCTGAGTTCCTTCAGTTTGACTGGCTGAGGCTTTGCCACATATCCCCCACCATGCCTCTTTCCACAATGACTTTGTTTCCCTGTGCTCTTAGCTGATGTCTGGGTCCCATACAGACATTCTCAAGCTGAAATAACCAAGACACATGTCTCTCCTCCCTGTTTCTGGGAAACAACCTTTTACATGTTAGCCTAATCCCAAAACAAGGCTTATTGGGCCCGTGGAGCCCAGCTGAACTACTAGCCCCTCTCTCAGGACCCAGCATGGTCTCTGACCAAAATCAAGACCTAGTAGCACCTGCACGTTGGATTAAATCTATATGGTAATGCTAAGCAGTATTTGGGGTTTCCTGTTATAATATCTATGTGGGGTCTCCATGAACTTACAGATCTGGTTCTAGAGAGAATGGCTAATCAATGCATAGTAGAAAATGGCAGGCTACAATTTGTCCCTGGCCTCCAATATCACTAAACAAAAATTAAAGACGCGTCTGTGTGTATGCAAATCTGTGTGTGCTAGCGTGTATTTTACTAGGGTGGGATCCATTACCTTGATTAAACATAGCACTGACTGATCTTACCGTGTGTCAGGCATTGTTCACCATCCAGGCAGTTACAGGATTTTGCACATTCTGTCTTTGAGTCCAGTGAGGTGGCGCTTGCTTTCCTCACTTTGCTCTTGAAGAAACTAAAGCACAAGGAGACAGGAATGTGGCCAAGATGACACACATCTGGTGAGAGGTGAGACAGATCTTGGCGAATACCCTTTCTTTTGCCCTCTATATTTTATTACCAAAGTACCAAAGATAAGTGTGATCTGGCATAGCCAAAAACTATGACATGAGGGCAAGTGGGGAAAGTGGAAAAAACCCTTGAGTAGCAAAAATACGGAGAAAGGGAACATTTCAGAAAATGGCGGTTCCCATGTAACCTGTGGTGAGGCCTTGCTGTCTGGACTTGTAAGAGGTGCTTCATTCCCTCCTCATGAAGCAGATGCCCATTTTGCAGATGTATACCTTATGACCCAGCAGACTGTCCAATGATCACACACAATATGATTTAACTGTGAAATGCCCTCCACAGGCTCATGCGTTTGGCTCCCAGATGGGAGGTGGTGGACATTTTGAAACTGTGGAGAACTAACTAGCAGAAGTGGGTCTTGAAGTTGACATCCTTTTCTGGCTCGGACCTGAGCCCTCTGCTTTCTGATCCACCACGATGTAAGAAGCACCATGGGCAGAGCCATTATGCCACGCCTCCCAGGATGGACTGCACCCCTAAAACTGTGAGCCCATTTCTCTCTGTTGTAGTTTGGATGAGAAATGTCCCTCCAGAGGCTTACACATATTTGAACACTTCGTCCCAGGTTAGTGGTTTTGTTTGGGGGAGGGATAGAACCTTTGGAGAAGGAGCCTTGCAGGAGAGAATGCATCACTGGGAGTGGGCATTAAGGGTTCATACGCTGACCCTGCTTCCTGGCCCATCTCTCTGCTTCTGTGTGCAGTTGAAGTGTGCTGTCTAAGTTTCTTTCACCAGCTGCCATGTGTTGTCTGCCTCTGTGGGCATCTAGCCCTCTGGAACCATAAGCCATAATAAACTCTTCTTTAAGTTTTTGTTGTTGTTGTTGTTGTTGTGGTGGTGGTGGTGGTGGTGGTGGTATTTTTTCCACAATAATACAAAAGTAACTAACACACTCCTCAATTGACATTGATTCTGTCAGGTATGTGATTAAATAATAAAAAAAATAATATAACACATAGCATGCCAAGGTCCTAAAATGAATCCCAGAACTTTGACCATCTAGACCTGGTGCTATGTAAGGATCAGACTTTCTATGGACTTACCCACCATGCATAGATGCAGTGGTATAAGGGAAGGGACTCTGTTTCCTTTCTCTATCCATCCTGACCTATACAAGCTGCTCCTTCATACCCCCCCTACTCCCTACACACACCACCTACCCTTCTTCACTTGTTAGGGATTAAGTTAAGAAAACAGAAATGAAATAAACACGGTTCTGGCAACCCTTCCCCAGAGACGCTGACTTACATGGGGCTCATGCTGTTGATGATCTTCTATTGATTTCCCCTCTAATTGCTGGAGCAGGATCTATATTCATTTTCTGTCTCAAACTTCTCTTTTGTTGGTTCAATCAGCTAAATGAAGGGCCCGTTTCTCTCTGCTCCTGTCTTCTGAAAAGCCAAAGAAGTTTCAAAATGAAGAGCTTTCTTCAGAAGCCAAAAAGGTCGGCCGACAGGAGACAGAGGAGATTACAGTTTGATGACCTCTTTTGAAGACTTGGCTAAGAACATGGATGGAAAAGAAAGTCCCAGAAGATGGGTTAAAATGAAAAGAAGGGGACATATTCTATCTTGAATTCACGGATAAGAATTCCATCCATCCATCTATCTGTCTGCGCATTCATCCATCTGCCCATCCATCTATCTATTTACCCATCTATCTATCCACCCATTCTTCACTCTTGTGAAGAAAGTACCACAGATCAGATCCTGTGGTAAGATATACCTATATCCACAGTGAAACAAAGGGACACAGTGGTTGCCTACCTGGAGGAATATGTGAATGAGTTTGCATACATTAATCAAAATTCCATAGATATGTAATCTGTGCTGTGTGAATGTCTATGTCAACCACAAAATCAATAGGAAGACACCCTGGGGTTAGGAATCAGAAAGGATCCAAGCAAGGCTTATGATGTCTTTTCAGCTCCACACAACTGAATAGACACATCTGAAAGAGAAAGCATGGAAGTTTCCAATTTGCATGAGAACTTGTCGCCTTTCTAGCCAGCACTCTTTAGGTAGAGGAGACAGGCTGAGGCATTCAGCGCATGAGCTGGAGGAAATACGATAACTGATACAATAAAACTATAGCCAGCATTCTGCGAGAAATGCAAAAGGCAGAGGTGCAGTCTGGTGGGGGAGATGTGAGACTTTCTGAGCAGGGCTCTGAGGACTTACTATAGCCATCTTACATCTTCTGGGTGCTTAGACATTTGACAAAATCCGTGGAGGATAAAGTGATGGGAGGGCCACCTGAAATAGCAACCGTCTCAACTGATTCTTAGTTGAGAAGCAATTGGGAAAGCCAATTGCATTAACCATTGCACCTGCTAGTTCAAGTTGAACAGGTCTGGAGTTTGCATGCCAAACCAGGCCCCTTCCTTTGTGATCTGCATCTGGCTTTGACCTGATTGGTAATCATGCCACCTCCTCGTAGCATTCACCCCTGATTGTGTAAGAGACACCTGAGATCCCTCAGTGTCTATTCTTAGAACCTTACTCCATCTTATCTCTTCAGCTCATTCCATAGTCAGCGATTTGCTTTCTTCCTTGCTCATCTGCTCAGGTGAGTATGCGAGGCGTATTGGGTCACCACTTGAGACAGGTCAAGCCACGTTTCAATGACACATATCCCTACCTGGTATAAATGGCTTAGCACAATAATTTGTTCCTTGTCCATCAAAGTCTTCAGCAAATCCATTGTCTCTCACAGCAATTCTCTCCAACTGGTGTTTTGGGGAGATGGTTAGATTTCCTGGGAGACTCTCTTACCCGACTGTATGGTTTGCCATGGCAGGAAGAGAGAACTAGACCATCAGCCAAGAACTTTTGAGTGCATTTTCTCCAAAGCCACAAGAATGTCTTCTTACAGCCTACAAGAAGTTGTAACACAGTTTTATCTAACTTTAAAATTTCCAAGGAAGAGTTAGGAATGGTGGTACACGTTTTTAGGTCTAGCACTTGAGAGACAGAAGCAAGCAGATCTCTGATTTTCAGGCCAGCCTTGTCTACATAGCAAATTTCTGGTCATCAGGGCTATATACTGAGACTCTGAATAATGTGTGCGTGCATGCATGCACATGCGTGCAGGCATGTGTGTATGTGTGTGTGTGTGTGTGTGTGTGTGTGTACCAAGTTCATCAGCCCCTCAGTAGGAGAATATTCTTATCTGAGGTCCCAAACTATGTATCTAGTTTATGATTTCTCATTTCTGACATTCCCATTTGTGACATACTGTCTTCATCTCCACTTGACACACTTCTTCATTGGCAACTGGTAAGCTGTGACTGTTTTCTTAGGGGAAACTCCCAACTTTTCCTTTACACTAAACTTCCTCTTTTAAAAAAGTCCATACCCTCAGACCATCTCTACCATGTTGTTGTTGGTTTTAATGGTGCTGTTTGGGGGGTGTGCTCAGGTGTGGGTGATCCCATGTACGATAACATACAGAGATGCATGTGTCTATACATGTATATGTAGATGCATGTGGAGGGCATCCATCTTAATTTTTGAGACAGGGCTTCTTAGTTGGACATGGGACTCACAAATTAGGAGAAGGTGGCTGACCAGAGGGTGGCTAGGAATCCATTTGTCTGTGCCTCCCTAGAACAGGGTTACAAGTGTCACTCACCGTGTCTGTTACTTTACATGGGTTCTGAGGCTTGAGCTCGGGTCCTCATGCTTGCATGGCAAGATCATTACTGAGCCATTTCCCAGATCCACATTTCTATCTGTATTGGGACAACATTAAGACAAATGGGTCAACAGAATGGTTTAAAGGCACTGTATAGGTGTCAGAGAGAGGCACATTTAACTACAACTAGCTGTGACATTTTGTATTTGAATGGCCTTTGGCAAAAGACTGGCTGCCCAACATGCACACCCATAAAAGGGGAATTGTGATGTTGCTAAGCCGGGGTGGTTGTGATGCCAAAGCAGCCGATGTAGTTAGTAAGGCTCAATAAACAGTAACAGCTATTAGTGTTATTATCAATTTCTAGACGTCGATATCTAATCAAGGGCTTGATAGCTTGATTCAAAGGCCATGATGAAGACGCTAGGGGCAAAGGGAAAGGGAGCAGGGGCGTTCAGGAATCTGAGTTTTCTGCAGGCTCCAAATGAGTTGCTGGGCAATTAAGCTGCCAAGGAAGATTGGAAGGTAAGGATATTTTGAGCATGCACCTCAAGAGAAATGGGATTTAGAGGCAGAGGTTACTAAATCCCCTAATATAAAGAGGAGGTTGGGTGGGGGGTGCCAATCAAATTCTTTGCTGTATTCTACATCCTTAGATTCAGGCTGGTTTCCCAGCAATGCATGAAGTAAATGTTGCCATGCAGGTAAAACACGCAGACAGTTATAAGCCTATAGCTTATGCTGGTTAAGTAATAATTGTTATCAGCAACATCATCATTATGATTATCATTCTGCTTCAACAAGTTGGCTCCTTGTTGTAAGAAATGATAACAAGGCCATTATCTCTAAGGAATGGGGGGTATGCATTCCCAATGTTTGGGCACCCAATTTGAGAGCAAAGCTTGAAGCTTGAAACTAAGAAATATATTTGCTTCATGGTTTTAGGAGGCTATAGTCTAGGAAAAGAGTCTGATAGGGAGGCAAAGAGGGATGTCGCAGGGTGCTGTGGTTTGTGTCTGAGATGTCTTCCATACGGTCATTTTGAACACTTGGTCCTTACTTTGTGAAGCTCTTTCTGTGGTTGAGGAGCCTGTCAGCAGATGGGGCCATCCTGGGAAAGTAGATCACCAGAGGCAGCCTCCTTCTGCTTCCTATTCTGTCATGAAGGAGGAGTCCCTACCACTTGCTTCTGACACTGCAGACGCACCTGCCTTCCCCGTAAAGAGGAACTGAAGTCTGTTAGGATCCATACATTTTATTTCCAGTAGTTTGGCCACAGTGATACACAACTGCTTCACATACCTTGGCTAGTCTGTGCCAATGGTTAACACAAGTTCCAAGCCTCTCGGCAGTTTGACTAAGTAGCTTTTAATGTCCCCCAAGTTCACACAGAGAGAGTAAGACCCAAGTTCTCTAGCTTTCCAAAGACTCTAACAAAATTTTGACTGACTTGTGAAGAACATTGAAGGCTAGGTACAATGGTGTCACAGAGGATGACAGAGATGTCTGCTGAGCACAACAAAGATGTGTCTTTTTAGCCGCTGCCCACAGCAGGAAGGTGTGTAGAAATGGGTGGTGGTGTGAGAATCTGAGAGCTTAAAGAATTGTGTGGAGTGAATTCACAGGCACTGTGTGTGGTGGGGGGTGGGGCAATAAGGAAGAGCATAAAAGGTGAGGTGAGCCTGTGAAATGCACCAGCTCCTTTACAAGATGATGCATCTCATATCGGACTGGAGGCCACCTGACACTGACACTCATGCAGCCCCAACTCTACCACCCTCACTAGATCCACAGTGATAGGAAAAAACAGTAAAGTACCTAGCCTGACATCTAACTATTTTTGTTGTTGTTTTGTTTTGTTTTCATTTCTTTTAAATTCACTTTCCAAATCTAACCAGTTGCAGAAGTCAAGTGGATAAACCCTGGTAAGGGCAATGCCAATTCCCACTCCCACTCCCTGGATAGATCATACTGGGAACAAGTGAGGGTATCCTGGCTGCCATTCCCCTTCATAGTCTGCCAGGCTTGCCCCAGTGACAGAAGATACAAGGACATGTCCGATGCCATCTGCATATCTGTACTGGTTCTGCTAGCATGTAGCATCTGCTTCCTCTCTGTGTCTGAGGATCTGACTTGAGGTGACTTATTTATGGACTCTTGAGGAAGCTTGTGTGCTTCTCGGGATTCACTGGAGAGAGTAGGCAATGGGTAGACCTTTCTGGAAGTCTCCTCAGAAAGACAGTCTTATCCATTAAAGGTCAGTAAATTCCACTCTGCGGGGTATTTTATTTTAATTTGGATTAAGTGTCCTTGCAGCACGGTTCTGTCTAAGAAAGGTAACAGCTTTCAGAAATCAGACAAGTCTTTAAAAGGGGAATTTCTTGATCCAACCAAGCAAAGCCCAGAGGGAGGGCACAAAACTGATTTGGATGTAGAGAGACTAGGACCATGGAGAGTTCCTGCCGGTTCCCGTGTGACCTGAGAGACTGTCTACTTTGCAGGCAGGGCTTCTGTTCTCAGGAGAAGGTTTCTCTAACAAACCCGCAGTAGGCACTGAAGCCTTCATCCCTGAAGTGCTGCTGCCAATCACGATCCTGACGGTGACGATGTGATTCTGATGAGTAGCATTCATTATTTCTTGTGCACAAGGGGCAGTTTTATGCACCTCACATGCATTGGGGTGTTTTAAACCTAGAAGGTAGGCACCTTCGCTGTCCTGCTTTAAAGATGAAAGCACCAAGAATAAAGAAAACTTCCCTGTGCCATCACACCACACAGCTTCAAGGTTGCCTGTCATTCTAACTGTGGTTAGCGTAAATGGAGTCCACTGGGGTTGTCTGGAACACAAACTGCAGCTGGTCTGCAGAGACTTTTTGAAACGTACCCAAGGTCTCAAACAAAACCATCAGATTGCTTAGTCCTAGAGTCCTTATCCCTGACAACCACACTCTCCCAGACCTTTTATGTCAGGATTCTGGCTAGGCAATTATCCTTCAGGCATGATGGGCTGTGTTAGCTTTCTACTGCTGTAAATAGTGGCTGGGATAATGAATGTATAAAGCAGATAGGTTTGATTTGGCTCGTGGTTTGGGCACTTCCTGTCCATGGTCATTTAGTCTTGTTGCCTTTGTGCCTATTGGGAGGTGACATGATGACATAAAAAAGCCATTTACCTCATAGCTGGGGAATGAAATGGGGAGGAAGCACCAGGGTCCCATTACCTCCCTTAAGAGGATAGCAACAGTGACCAGAGCACTGCTCACAAAATCTCACTTCCTGAAAGTTCCACTAAAGCTGGGGAAAGCTTTTGATAGAGGCCTTTGGCTACAAGTAGGATCCCTGTTATAAGTACAGGACAGGATACTCTTTCAGCTCTTTGTGTGAACAAGCATTTGGGCACACATGTTCACATACGTGTGTAGAGTGTTTATGTCTCTGGTATATGCACGTGTACGCGAGAGTACCTGTGTGTTGGTGCATATGAGTGTAGATGCCAGAGACCAGTGTCTTCCTTAGTCACTTTTTGCCTTATTATTATTTTTTTAAAGACAGAGTCTCTTACTGAACCTGGAGCTCACTAATTCAGCCACACTGGCTGGCCACTGAACTCTGGTATTCTCCTGTCTCTGTTACCTGGCCAGGGCTTTCATATGCATGCTGGAGATCTGAACTCTGCACAGTATTGGCTGTGCTGCCTCCCCAGCCCTTAAATCCATTTTTGATATTTGTTATTACAAAGTTACTCCATGTGTCCAGCAGCCAGGGCAAACGTTACCAAAGCAATCAATCTCTCATCTGGTCTCTTCACCCTCATCCCTTCCCTGTAGGTCTCTGTCGCGTGCATTTCTACTAGTCATCAACTAATAAGAAATGGACAGAGAAGAGACAGGGCTGGATTGATTTGATTTCAATTTGAGGCAAGGCTGACATAAGAAGGGGAGGCAATCAGGCTTTTATCCCATGACAAGCTGCTGGCACTCGGGTCTACCTGCCACATGTCTCCCATCTAGAGATGAGACGGGAGCGCCACCCTGTCCACCCTACGCACAACTTCAAGGAGTCTCTTTTGAAGAGCTTTCTAAATGGGTTTCTCAGGGCCTTTGAATCTTACTGCTGCCTATTAGACTCCTGCCAGGAGGACAAAGAAAGCATCAAGCTATTGTAGCAGGGGCTAGATGGTTTCTGCCCTCGTGTTATGGACTCTGAAGATCAGCAGGTTCTTCTGAGCAGTTCCTAGCTACGGCAAGAGCCGCAGCTACAGCATCATTGCTAGGCAAAGGTCATCTGCCCCCAAGGACCGTCTTCATGTGACAGGCATCCCTAGGCATTTTCTCGTTTTTGCTTTTAGGAAATGAGATCATACCCTATTTGTCTACAGTCAGTTTTTCTGCTTGGCTCACCATTACACACCACACACCTCTTCCTTTAGTGGCACAAAAGAATACAAATACTTTTCCCCCCATAAGTTGTGACAGTCTCTTGTGACACTACTGATTTTTTTGGTTGGCTTCTGTTGTTGGGCACTGAAATTATTTCCATTACTTTCCTTTTTTTATTGCTATTAACCATGCTATCATAAATGCTTACGCATGCCTTTTCACGTCATGCTAATGCTTTTGTATGGAGGGGAATTGCTGTGTCAAAGGATTCGCCATCAGTCTCTTTTAATGATATAGCCAGGTGGTGTGAGAAACAGAGGGGGTGGGTTTAAGGGTTTAAGGAGGAGGGTGGAGGCATAATGACTTGAAAGTGGTCCTGAGGAGTGCCCGCCTGGGTGGGAGCAGTTGCTGACCTGAGGATCTTATATCTGGGCAAAATGAGCAGCCTCGGCTGAAGTAGACCGTGGAGGTGGCAGGGTCCTCTGGGGAAATTTCATTCTCAGTTAAGGCAGGGGGTGGCAGGAGGGTTCTTGGAAGAGTCTGAGTACAACATGTATGGAAGTCTGCCTGCAATAGGATGGGGAGGCAAGGGAGGGAAGGAGGGAGGGAAGGGGAGCTGAGAGGTTAGAAAGGCGGCGGGTTAAGGGGACAGAGAGCAAGCTGGTGTTGGAAGGAGAAGGCAGGAGGCAGCAGAGGCTGGAGGGAGGGCGAGTCTATCATAGTTGATTTAAATAACAAAGGATGAGAGAGGTGTAAAGGTGGGGTGGGGGTGCCAGGATCAGCTGTGTCTCAGGTGCCAGTTCCTAAATAGAACACAGATTTAATGATGTTTTAGTATGAGCTGTGTCTTGGATTTGAGTTCCTGAAAACAGCCTGGTGGATTTGCTTGTGTGTGCTTTGTTGAGAGGGGACTCCTGACGAAAGCTTGGAGACAGAGGGGAGCAGGCAATGGTAAGGGGAAAGACTCAAACAAGGTCTAACCATGTCTTACTTCAAGGAGTAAATCATACCACATCATGGTCATTTGGCCAGACAAAAGGGACATGTTTTCACACACAGATTTCAGCCAGTCACTGAGGACAACCTCTGGGACAATGGCAAATTCCCAGGAAATGTGCAGATATAGACAGAAGGCACAATACTCAAAGCAACAGAAGCTCAGAGAGCAACCCGAGTAGCAGGCAGAGAGACTCAGCAGTGTCTACAGTACAGTTAACAAGTGTGGTGTTTTTAAGCTCTTTTTAAATTTTGCGACCACGCCCATAAATTTCTCCTAAGTGTCCTTCATGATTAAGTTGGCTTACAGACCTCAGCTGAGATGACTGTAAACAACAAATTCCCTTCATGCATATAAAACATGACATGATTAATGGATACTCGCTTCACATGTAATGTGGCAGAACTTGCGCAAGGAAGTAACCCAGTCTCCCCATCTTATTTGTTTAGTGTCTGGTGTGCTTGTCCACACTGCACTTCCAACCACGGCGACCTTTTTCCAACATGCATCACTGGAAATAGAGATCAAAAGAGTGACACCCAGAGTGACACCCTTGACCTCTGAGAGATGGCCTAGATCCAGTGGTTGTGTCTGAGTACCTGAATTGATCTTCAGGTCCAGATGAATAAACCAAGAATGGACCTCTGACTCAGGCTGGGGCCAATCAGGTTTGTCTGGAAATCCAGAACTTTGGGTCAAAGATGCCAAGCATCTAATTGCTGCTGAGATGCTACCTCGGTGTTGACTTTATAGGCGGAGGTTGAGGGCCACTCTACTCACGTCTCCAAGGGTTGGCCTGCCACTCTTGACACTTGCTCATCTCTTCTTTGGATTCTTTAAACCCACTAGGATCCCAGGAACTCCCTTTTATTAGACTAATTGTACATCTCTGAGACTTAACAACCAAAACAACCCAGTTCAGCACTCAGCACCCTCCTGACTTTCTGCTTCCTGTCTGTTCCTTTAACATCATTACATCCCCTTTAATCTTTTTTAAAGTATAATAACATTTATTCTGCTTTAGTTTATCAAAGGTAGCCTAATTAGGTTAACCAACAGACATTAAATGTTTGTGGTGCAGGATTTACTTTCAGGAATTACATTAGCTACTAAACACACACACAAAAAAACAAAACTTCAGTCACTTCCCTGACAGCAAAAACCTTCCCAAACCTTGAAGTTCACCTGAACATCCTCTCACTATAGGGACACAATCATTCTTTTGGTCTTCTCCAAAGTCTCTTGGAATGGTTTAGTGTGTTTGTGTGTGTGTGTTTGTGTGTGTGTGTGTGTGTGTGTGTGTGTATGTGTGTGAATGCATAATCACACACATAGGCATGCCACAATACACATGTGGAGATTAGAGAACAGCTTGTAGAAGTCAGGTCTCTCCTTTCATGATGAGGGTTCAAGGGACTGAGCTCAGGTTGTCAGTTTTGCCACAAGTACCCTTATCTGTTAAGCCATCTTGCCAGGCCTAAATCTTTCTTTGAGGGAGCTATTCTCTGACTCACTATATTCCGTGGGGTCCCCTTGCTCTTCTGTGTCCCCATGACGCTAAGTGATTCTGTTGTAGCATTTTGCATGCTGGTTTGTGCTTTGCTGTGCATTACAACTTTGTGTCCCTTCAGGGAAGAAGCAACCTTATTTATCTAGGCATTTCCAGCTGTGGTCTCAGTCCCCGTGCTATAATTGTTTATTAAATTCTTGACTGACTGATTAAACAAATGAATATGTAGAGCTAAGTTGGAGTTGGACTCATGAAGAGTTAACTCTGGGCCCCCTCCTGCAGGTAAGTGTCACAGAAGGCTGTCAGTAGCCAGCTCAGCAGGGCTGCACCTTCATTGTCAGGAAAGACATCAGCTCCCAGAACCCCCCTCTGTTAAAGGACTTCTTTTACTGCCCATTGCTTGAAATGAAAGGCTGAGATGGGGACTAGAGAATCCCTTGATTAAGACTTCTTGTCTTCAGAGGTCCTCACGTAGTAAACTTCTTGCCACCTCCTTGACCCTTGGCTGTCTAGAATGAGTCCCCGAGGAGTAGAGAGGACACTCTCTGCCTGGGGAAGGAAGCATTAGAGAGCTTGGTCAAGCTGGGGTCCTCTTTTATAAGGGTATCACTCTGCCTGGCTTCAGAGAGTCTCTGGGCTGTGGCTCCACGGTAAAATTTAAACCCTGCAGCAGAGTGAGGATTTCCAGAAACAGCGGACTGCTAACTGTAACTCTGACCCACACTGCACAAGGCAAGGGCAATTATGGCAAAGCAAGCCAGGAACAGACAGATGGACACGATGCTCAGGAGCATTTAAGCACTCCAAACGCAGACTATTGGAGAAGCTGGGCCATGGGACCAAAGGAAGCATGTAGGGGAATGTCAGAAGAGCTGCAGACCACAGAGTAACAAGCCTGACTCTGTCCCTGATGGCTGCGCTGCTGTCGTTTGGACACTGGATCCAAAAGACAAAGACTTAGAAAGATAAGCTCTCGGAAGCAAGGATCCAGGCAAAGGATAGCTGATAATTTATGATACCATTATGGCAACAGACTAACAATAATCACAACTCACACACCAGGCACAGTTTTAAGTACCCCAGATGTGTCAGCTCATTCAATCCCCATAATAAACTGGAGAGATCAATGCCTCTAGCATTCCCTACGTTACAAAAAAATGAACTCAGCCCGGGTGTTGCATAATTTGTCCAATTTCACCCAGCTGGCACTGGTGGATTCCAGAGTCCTTGTGCCAAGCCTCCAGGCCATAGATATTCCTCTACCACCCTGGACTCTTTGCTGCCTCCAGGCCTTGGCTTATGTTGTAGCCTCTGCCCGGGTTGGTCTCCCTAATGCATAACAACAGAGGAACCAGATGGAAGTTTCTGCTAAGCCCCCACTGCCTCAGATCTCAGCTATAGCACAACTGAAGTTCTCATGAGTAGAATCTGAAAAAAAACTAGAAAAAGTATCCACTCCCTGCGTAAATCCGTAGGAAGCAGTTCGCCCTCGAGGAGTTAGCTAATGGAATCTTCAATAAAGAGTGAAGATGGGGGATTTTTGGAGAGAGAAAATGGAGGGGGAATGGTTTTAATGCATTCAAGGTTATCCAAGAAATGGCGTTTTGTCATGTGGCCTAGGCCAGCTAAAGTGGCTCTTTGGTGAGCTAAACTATGATTTGTCAGAATCCCTTCGTTCTGCTCCTTTGCAGCTGGATGGGAACATGTCACTGAATTCTGGATAATGACATGATAGTAGCCAAGTTTGCCACTTCTAGGCCACTATTACCCTGTGCTGGCTTTCTTCTCATTAGGCCCATAGGGCTTCTTCAGAGAACAAGGCTGGAAGGACTCACAGAGTCACAAGAACAGTAGATAAGGTCCCCAAATTCCCACATGCAGGCTGTTCTCCAAACCCTATTGCTGGCTTCTCTAGTTTTGGTTTCTACTAAGCCACTGAACTTGGGAGTATAACAGGCACTGAGGGAGTGCTTTTCTGCAAGAGAGACACAGATAAGCAAGAAAGGGAACAGAATTTCAAAGGGAAGGCAGTGAAATTACCCATAATTCCCATGAATGGCTTCTCCTACCTCACTGACAGCCTAACACTATAGCCACGGGGACAAAGTTATGCGGCAGTGTGATTTGTGTATGACTTCCTCTAGCAGGGCCTCAATGAGAACTTCTCTGTGTGAGAGCTCTAAAGCTGTAAGAGCAAACAGAAAAGTTGAAGTCTGCGGTTGAACAATTCCATCGAAGACAATAAGCTGTGTGTGGGGGGGTGTAGGGGTCTAGGAGATCAGAGTTCCCTTCAGGGAGATGACGCACAAGCAAAGAGTCAGTATAGTGAACCTTGTAGCAGGAAAACATTTCTAGAGACAAAAATCTCAAAGGCAAAGGCCCTGAGGTGGATGCTCTATACACTCACTGAATAAAGAATCCAATATAGCTAGAGCAGAGTCAAGTGTTGAATGGTGGCAGAGGACCCAAGGTCTAGGATGCAGTGGAGAATTTGGGTCTTTCTGGCCAACCTGTTACATGGTCTTTAGATCTTTGTGAAGGCAAGATTTAAGGTTGATATGGGGTCATGGGTTTTCATGGCAAGAATGATACAATCTGATGTGGATTTCTAAACACTCAAATCCAACCTGACAGCTAGATTGAGCATAGATACAGGGTTGTGAAATGTGCGTGCAGACATGGGACAGTAGAGGAAAGGATAGCAAAGAAGTCTATCGTGGTGGGTAATATGGACTGGATTGTCAATGCAGCAGCATCTAGAATCACCTAAGAGACAGGCTCACAGGCCTGGCTGTGAAGGTCTATCAAGATTCTGTTAATTTGAGATGGGAAGACTCACCTGACCATGGACAGCACCATTCCGTAGGCTGAGGTCACAGGCTTGGTAAAATGGAGAGAGTGAGAGCTGAGCATTCACCTCATGCTCCTGCTGCCATGCACTCTCCGTCATGATAGAATCATCTCCTGGAACCGATAATAAACCTAAGTTGCTCTAGTCAGCTATTTTAGTCACACTTCAGGCAAGAGATGATGACAAAGGCTTGGCTGAAATGCAGTTCCTCAGTCGTGTGAAATGCCTGAGTCTGGCCCAGTTTTGAGAGCAGAGCTGGCAGAGTAGACATGGAGGGAAGAGTGGAAGTAAAAAGAGTTCTGAAAATTGAGCTGGATTTGGGGTATTTCAAGTTCGTGATGCCCATTAGCTATTCAAGTAGAGAAATTCACTATACTCACACACGTGACTCTTCAGGGGAGATGCCCAGGTTGTGGATACGTACTTGCCTAGACACTGTATTTAAGATCACAAAGTCAGTAAGACAACTTAGTTCAGATTGAGACTGAAAGACTGAGCTTTAGGAGAGGACACGATGCCTGTGGCAGCAAGAATTGGATCTTAAAGCTAAGTGGAGAATGTTTAACAGCACAGAAACCTGAGAACTGTGTGTTCTGCTGTGGGGAAGCTGAGAAGGGTAAGATATGACCTTGGATTAGAACTCATGGAGTTGCTGCTATCCCTGTCAAGAGCTGCTTTGTGGAGCAGCAGGAATGAAAGTTGCTTGCATTCAAGGTTATTGGAGGCAAGAGTATGGACTGAGCATACCCAGGTGATGCTCAAAGATGCTTTACCATATATAGAGAAAACAGATGTGGGCAGAAGTGTGGTCAATGAGCGGTCATTGTGATAGTGATCATTTAATAATAGCGGTCATTTAATAGTGATCTTTGGATGCTTATGGGAGTGGTCCCCTAGAGAATGAACTGTCTCCAATGACATTGAGGAGACAGATTCAGGATTAATGGGCATCCTTCTGAGGCCAGAAGGGAGGAGATTCTAAGTATAACTGAAGGGTAGGCCCTGTTGGGTACATGAAGTACTACTACACAGGAAGGGGTAAGCCCTGTGAAATCTCAGGAAAATTGCTCAGGGTGTTGCCATTTTCTCAGAAAATCAGGAGGGAAAGTTAGAACCAAGAGTAAGGAGGAGGAAGCAAAGAGAACAGGGGCCATGGGTGTGCAGGCCAATTCCAGGCTGTATTAAGGGCTTATGTGGGGATGATGGACATATACTGAAAGGAAGAGCAGTCAGCATGGATGGCTGTTCTATAGAAACTACATGCAGCCAAAAGTGGCCAGGTGTGTCGGTGGAAAGGGGCTTAAGTGTAACTCCAATTGTCTTAAAATGGACAGTTATGACACATGAGTTTGCTCAGACAAGCTGCATTTTCTTCAGTCGTCTCCAGAGCTCTGGCACCAGGGCGTCTTTGTGTCTTGGAAACTTCATAAGATTTAGTCTTCGATTTACAGATGCTAAATTTTGATGACTTCCTCTCTACTCAATGGCATGCTTTGGGGGGAAGTTGAGGCAGTACAGGGTATTACTTTGTAATCCAGGATGACTTGTAATTAGCTGTATTGCCTAGGACTGGCTTTAAACTAATGGCAACTCTCCTGCCTCAGTCTACTGGGTGCTAGAATTACAGCTATACTGGATACTATTCTAAGCATGTCAAATGGATTCTTTTATAAAATGTCATAATAAGCTATTATGCTGAAAATAGAGAGGCACAGAGAAATTGCCATGACTGCATCTGTAATGGTTTGTGGTAATTGTTAGACTCTCCTGAGCATATCTGTGGGGGTTATCTTGAATACGCATTAATTGAAATGAGAAGACCCCACTGTGAGCACCATTTCCTAGGCAAGGGATTTTAATCAATATAAGAGTGGACAGAACACACAGAATGTATGTATTCACTGCTCTCATCAAGTAATGTGACCAGCTGCTTCAAGCTCCTGATGCCTTGAAGGCCATGATAGGCTGGAACCTTGCAGTGTGAGTGAAAATAAACCCTTACTAAGTCTCTTAAGTCGCTATTGCCAAGAGTATCTTTATCATACCAACACAAAAGAAACTAAGGTCACACAGGTAATAAATGGTAATAAAGGCAGAAGTAGCAAGGAATAAAGAACAGAAGTTTCAGTGTGAAGTTTTGTCTTCCACTATAACTCCCAGAAGTTCACCATTGCTGTGTGCTCCAAGAGGCACCCACTAAACCACAGCACTCTGGGCTCTGTTGCTCAATCTCATCACCATGCAAAATAGCAGAGTTCTTCAGTTTGGATACTGGATGGAGAAACACATTTCAATAGGCTGTCCTCCCCTATAAAGGGCTGCAACTTAGCTCAAGCTCTGGATGCATGCTTGCCTAGCAGAGGTGGAAAACATGGGGGATGATGATTAGTGACTCACAGTCTTATTGGCTGACAAATAGGGGTGGAAGGAAGTTTGCTTCGGCTCCCAAACTTCCTCAGAATTAGCAGTATTTTTTTTTAATTTTTTTTATTCGATATAATTTATTTACATTTCAAATGATTTCCCCTTTTCTAGCCCCCCACTCCCCGAAAGTCCCGTAAGCCCCCTTCTCTTCCCCTGTCCTCCCCAGAATTAGCAGTATTATGATTAGGCCTGACAACTATACTAGCCCACAAGGCATTGCACTTGGTATGACAAAGGGCGGGGCCACAATAAACATGCTTCTTTCTTAGTGAACAGCTAAGGTAGCTTGCTGATGGGGCCAAAGAGGTAGGAGGAAGATGCTTCAGTGAAATCATTTAAAGATTAATGTTTTGACCTGATAGTAGGCCATTTTTCCATTTTTTTAAACCACTTGTTCCCATGGCCCACAAGCTTCTAGTCTCCATGAGCAACTACTGTTTTTCCAGATGCCTGAAGACATCTGTAGCTCCTTCATCAAGCTAACCCGCCTCTGCTAGAGTGTTCACTTCTGATATGACAAGTAGCTTTGATAGCATCAAATGTCCTCTTGTCTAAGGGGTTGGGAATACTTATTCCTTTTAGCACTGAGCCACAAGACCCTATAAGGAAACACTAGGTCTATCAACAAGGAAGACTCTAAACTTTTTGAGCTATGAAAGTGCACAGACCCACATGCAAGGAGGCTGGAGAGTTGGGTGTGATGAAGAGAGATGGTGTGTTACCCAGGATAGACTGTTCGAGCTCTACCCCAGACCCCAGGGAGAGATTATGACAGGATTAAGGACAGGAATGGTCCTTGTAGTTCTTGGGGGGGGGGGCATTTCTAAAAACTATTGTGTCTGCACAGCACCAGACAGTTTTATGTTTAAGAGGTCTGGATGTTCTGAAATCTACCTGGGTAAAGGCCTAGAATGGCTCTTCCATTGCAATAATAACAATAATTATAATTATAATAATGATGATGATGGTGATGATGTTATTTGCTTTACATCCTTGTGATGGTTTCTATATGCTTGGCCCAGGGAGTGGCATTATTTGAAGGTGTGGCCCTCTTGGAGTGGGTGTGGTCTTGTTGGAGTAGGTGTGTCACTGTGTGGGTGGGCTTTAAGACCCTCTTCCTAGCTCTCTGGAAGTGAGTCTTCCACTAGCAGCCTTCAGATGAAGGTGTAAAACTCTCAGTTCTGTCTGCATCATGCCTGCCTTGATGCTGCCCTGCTCCCACCTTGAAGATGATGGACTGAACCTCTGAACCTATAAGCCAGCCCAATTAAATGTTGTCCTTTATAAGACTTATCTTGATCATGGTGTCTGTTCATAGCAGTAAAACACTAAGAGAGAAGTTGGTACCAGGGAATGGAGTATTGCTGGGATAGACATGACCATGCTTTTGTCTGGAAGAATGTGGATTTGGGGACTTTGGATTTGGAAAGCAATGGAATGCTTTAAATGGGGCTTAATGGGCTATCCAAGTAGGAATATGAAAGACTTTGCTCCTGAGACTGATTTGAACTGTGCAGATCTGGCCCGAGAGGGTTCAGTGGAGAAGAATTTCAGTATGTGGCCTAGAGACTGTTTTGTGGTATTTTGGTGAAGAATGTGGCTGCTTTTTGCCCTTGTCTGAAGAGTCTACCTAAGTCTAAGGTAAAGAGATTTCTATTAACTGCATTGACAAAGGAAGTCTCAAAAAAAAAAAAAGCCCAGCAAAGACTTTGTTTTCCAGTTAAATCTCATGAAGAGTATTTTGAACAAGTGTAGCAAGCTTAGAAAGCAAAAACATAAAATATATGGTTCAAGTCCTAAAGGGGCACCAGAAAGCAAAATGGAGCTGAGGCCTATGTTCTAGGAGATAACAGATTAAAGGATTTGGGGGCAAGATTCCATCCAGCTAAGTTTAGATCTAGGCATGGTGGTATACAGCTTTAATCTTTAAAGACAAAGCCAAACAGATCTCTGAGTGCATGGACAAAGCAGGTTCTAGGTGAAGAAAAGCTTAAATCCAGGCATAGTGGTACATACCTTTAATCCCAGCATTACAGGAGACATAGCCAAGCAGATCTCTGGGTTCAAGGTCAATCTACAGAGCAAGTTCCAGGAAAGCCAAGCTTATGCAGTGAGGGAGTTGGAAAACAGAAAGCTGGTAATAGAATAAGGGTGTTCCAGCACCAGTAAGCTAGTAGAGCAAGGCAGCTTCAGCCATGTGGCTCTGGCTTTAGAGTGAAAAACAGAAGGTACTACTTGGACAACTGATAGTTAGCTGGAGCTAAAGGTAGTAGTGATTAAGAAGAGACCAGCATTATTGAGGTGAAATCTTCTAGGAAGTATTTTCAGAGATTACAATGAAACTGTGTTCCAGAAATAGCCAAGGTTGTACCTTGTACTGCAGCTGTACTTGATAATATATAAGCGTCACTCAGGTGGTTTTGAAGGCATTAAGGGGATATGAAAAGCATCTGATTCTTGGCACTGTGACAGGCCATGAAAGGACATTGGTGAAGGTGCAGCCTCAGATGCAGTTGACAGCCCAGGACTGAAGGGATCATGCAAAGGACATGTGAGGCTTGGAACCATGAAGAGAGCCTATGAGAGGCTATTGGTGAAGCCTAGTTGCAGCGGAAGATCCCAGTGTAGTGGAGATGCCAGTACTATGGGATGATCGCCAAGAACAGAAGCAGCAGTGGAATGCATCAAGCTTAGAGTGCTATAGAGGGCAGAGCTGGAAAAGTGATGTCAGCCTTTTGGAGGAGCCCAGAAGATTATGTGTGGGTCCCAGACAATGGAACAAGAATCTGGGATGTTGAAGTTTCCTTGGAGACCCCAAGATGTTAAAGATGCCAGAGCCTTGGGATACCTTCTGAGGAAAGCTGCTAACAGGGAGTGGAACCAGCCCAGGAGAAAGAACTTTGTTGCAGTCAACAAAGATGAAAAAGAAGTGGAGATCTGAAGACTGTTTTGACATCAGACATGGAGATGCAGAGTTTGCAGTTTGCCCAGCTGGTTTCCTGCCTTGCCTTGGGGATTAAAGTTAGGTGATTGGATGATTCTCAGAAGAGCCTTTGAACTTTGGACTTTTAACATTGTTGAGACTGCCATAGACTATGTGGACTTTGGGAGTTAGAATAAATGCATTTTTCATTCTGCTATGTTTAGGGATGGCCCCCACAGACTCGTGCGTTTGAATAAGCCCATGGGGGCCAGGAAGTAGAATGTGATAGTTTCTATATGCTTGGCCCAAGGAGTGGTATTATTTGGAGGTGTGGCACTCTTGGAGTGGGTGTGGCCTTGTTGGAGTAGATGTGTCACTGGTATGGGTGTGCTTTAAGACCCTCTTCCTAGCTCCCTGGAAGCCTTTCACTAGCAGCCTTCAGATGAAGATGTAAAACTCTCAGCTCTGCCTACATCAGGCCTGCCAAGATGCTCCCACCTTGATGATGATGGACTGAACCTCTGAACCTGTAAGCCAGACCAATTAAATGTTGTCCTTTATAAGACTTATCTTGGTCATGGTGTCTATCCACAGCAGTAAAACCCTAACTAAGACAATCGTGAATGAAGCTTCCCCTCCTTCCTTCTCTCCATCAAATCCCTACCTTTCACCTCCTCTCCCCATCTACCTGTCCCTCCCCTTTTCCTCCCATAGATATCAACCAGCCTTGACATATCAAGTTGCAGTAATATTTGGTGCATCTTCTACTGAGGCTAGACAAGACAACCCAGTGAGGAGAAAGGGATACAAAAGCAGGCAGTGTAGTCAGAGACAGAACCTGCTTCCACTTTAGGAGTCCCATATGAAGACCCAGCTGCACAGCTGTTACATATGTGCAGAGGGCCTGGGTCTATCCCATGCCTGCTCTCCTGTTGACTGTTCAGTCCCTATGAACCCTTATGGGTTCAGGTTAGTTGATTCTGTAAATTTCCTTGTGGTGTCCTTGACCCCTCTGACTTGTTCAGTTCCCCCACAGCCTTCCATAGGATTCCTTGAGCTCCATGTAATGTTTGTCTGTAGGTCTCTGCATCAGTTTCCATCAATTCGGTAAAGCCTTTCTGGTGACAGTTATGCTAGGCTCCTTCCTATCTATGAGTATAGAAGACTATCATTAATAATGTCAGGGGTGCAAATTAAAAAAAACATCTCTTACATAATAGTTTTTAAAATGTCTATGTGTATGTGGCTCTCTTTGAATATGTATGACACACACACACACACACCGAATCTGAGGAGGTCAGAAGAGTGCTTGGAATTCCCTGGAGGTGGAGTTACAGGCAGTTGTAATCTGATGTGGGTGCTTGAAACCAAAGTTGGGTCTTCTGCAAGAGCAGTGCACCCACCTAATGACCAATCCAGTTCTCCAGTCACTTGCCACTATATTCCTTCCTTCCTCCTTCCTTTCTTTTCCTTCCTTCCTTCCTTCCTTCCTTCCTTCCTTCCTTCCTTCCTTCCTTCCTCCCTCCCATTCTCTCTCCCACCCTTCAGCCTCCCTCCCCACCTCTCTCTTCCTTCTTATTTCCTTTTTGGTGGTGTTCAGGATCAGACTCAGAGCATCATACATACAAGGCAAACACTCAACTGCCCTGTATCCCCAACAGTTCTGAATTTAGTAGAAGAATGTATTTAACTGTAGAGAAGTTAGATAAGCCAGGTAATATGGGGGTCAAGGGGCCCTATGCCCTCTGCTGTTTCTGACACCTTTGAATGTTCCTGTCTTTCTGCCAGAGCTTCCCTTTATCTACACATGAACACATTTCACAGATGGCCCAGCCAGATCTATGCACCATTTTGTCACCTTCTCTTCTACCTGATGATATGTCATCTGCAGATTTCAGTGTCAATGCACAGAGCGGTCCATCATCCTTCACGCTGACATCGTGATGCTTTGGACTGAAGCACTAAACTTCATTCAGCCAACTCTATGCTGTTGGATGTTTACACAGCTTTCACACTTCTCCTCATTATAAACAGGACCATAGTAAGTATTTCTATACCTACAGCCTCTCCTTGAGGAGCTGGGAGTATAAGAATGTGGGAGTGGGCATTCCACAGTGAACGAAATAATAGTGTTCCTTTTGATGACAACAATAGTAAAAGCTGACCTTATTAAGCATTCACTTTATGCCACTTAGGCACCGTACTAAGGGGTTCACATGCATGTGTCCTTTGGTTCTTCTTACTGGTATTATTAATATTCCTATTTTTCTTTTTTAATGGATATGTAGGGGAATGTGGTGCATGGGTACCTACAGATGTGAAGGCCTGAGGAAGATATCAGATATTTCTCTATCATTCTCTGCCTTGTCGAGTTCCAACTGGGTCTTTCACAGACCTTGAGGCTTACTGTTTTGGCTAGGCTCAGCTGGCTAGCCAGCAAGCTTTTGAGACACTGGGTTGCAGGCACACTTGGCCTTGCCCAGCCTCTTTGATGTAGGCGCTGGGCATTCAAACTCAGGTCCCCATAATTCACAGCCAGAGCTCTTATGCACTGAGCCATCTTGCCGGCTCTGATTTCCCTACATTTCAAAAAGGGAAAGTGAAAGCTCAAAAGATGGGAATGATTTGCTGCAAATCCCATGATGATTAAGTACAGACGGAATTCAGATCCAGCTCCGAAGATCCCTAAGCCAGTACTGTAGACTAGACACCAGACGTGTTCCCTGGGTAGTATGAGCAATCCCTTTTTCTACACTTTAGCTTCATACTGAGTGCTTACCAAGCATTGATTAAGTAATGAAACAAAGTATCAGGCCGTTTGTGGATGGGAAGGCCCTGGGTTCTATCTCTCCTGGTCATATACCTCTTCCGCAGTGTGGAATCAAAGTTGCTTCCTTGAAGATCCAAGCTTATTCCCCTACCCTCCATCCAGTGCCAGCCTTTGCAGCTTGCTTTACTCATGGAATAGGTCAAATAGACGTGCCAGACTTCCACTTGTGTCATGCCTTGGCATCAGTACTGCAGTGAGGACAAGGCACCTTATAAAACCTGAGAGGCACATGGCTCTGTGTCAGATCCTACCCACTGAGAGATCCCACTGACCAACAGGTTCCTAAAGATGCTGGAGGGACCTCACGGTACACCAACACAACCTCTACTGAATAGCCAGCTCATAAGTGCTTATCGAATTGCAGCTACAGGCCATGGCTATGCTATTCTATGCTGCCAATGCTAAGTGTCTAGGACTACTGAGCAGGATATGTATGTTTGGATCATGCAGTCTGGGTGACAAGAGGAGCTGTAGGGAGGTGAGCCACGTGGCTAGGAGGGTGGTGTCACAGAAGAGGTAGCAGCGCACGCATTGCGGAGAGAGCAATAAATAGCCAAATCTCCTGAAGCAGAACAGGAAAGTGACCCTGCATGCACAATGAGGCAGACCTCACTGCGGGTGTGGGTTTGGGTGTGGGTGTGGGTGTGGGTGTGGGTGTGGGTGTGGGTGTGGTTGGCTGCTGGAGGCAGACTTCCAACTCTGAACCAAGTAGAAACCTCCTGCTGCCTGGCAAAGGCACCAATGCAGAAGGAGAAAAAAACAAACAAAAAAATAAAAAGCAAATAAACAAACAAAAAAACACCTGGAAGATTTTCTGACAGCCTCTCTCACAGGACTACCTGCGGGCTGCAGCAAACTTAGGTGGTGCTGTATACCCTTTCAAGTAGAGGATTGGAATTCTAGTCCCAGCCTCTGCAAAATGTGGCAGTTTCTCCTCCCTCTGGCTGGGACCCAGCCTCGAGGCATCCTGCGCCCTGGAATGTCCTGAAAGAACAACTCCTGCCTCCTCCCACTGACACTTTGTGCAAATGATATTTTCCAGTAACCCTGATGCAGATGGTGCTCTCAGCAATATTCTGATGAGAGAATTGAACCAAATCCTCTCCCAATAGGGCATTAACTCATTCATTCATTCATTCATTCATGCATTCATTTGTTAACGCAAGCATTTATTCACTCATGCATCTACTCACTCAAGCATGCTTCCACTCTTATTCATCCATTCATTCATTCAATCACTCATTCATCCATTCACTCACTCATTCCATGAACAGCTCCAGCCTGGGCATGGCATATTATCTAAAATGCTGGAGGCTAACAACCTAGCATTGAAGTTAGATCTAAGTAGATGCTTGGGAGATGTAAAATCCCACTGTTACCAGCTCCTAGTACTTCTTGAATGAAGATAGCTCTTGAAACTCTGTCTGATCTCAGCTATACCTAGGTGATTTCAAGGCTGAGGCACATGACATCTCACAGGTGAACCCAGTCTGGTCTCGGCTGTGACTAAGCAGTCTCCAGCACATGAAGGAACCCCGAGGAGCTTGGATAGTGAGAAAAAGAAATGAAGACACCAAGATGCTGAAAACCAGGCATTTTTTGGCTTTTGGTGTCAACTGAAAGAGGAGGGAGCTGGCTGAAGTTATTGAGGTTCATTCCTCTAAGAAGCCACGGTAATAGGCTTGAGTATTGAAGGTGATGCTACCTGGGTTTGTGCCACCACACCAACAGGAAAGATCACCCACACCTAAAAGTACTTTTTAAGATTATTTTTATTATACCTATTATGTATATGTGGGGGTATGCATAGGTAACTGTCAGAGCCCATGGAGACCACAGGTATTGGATCCCATAGAGGTGAAGTTACAAGAAGTTGTGAGTGCCCAGAGTATGTTTTGGGAATCAGATTCGGAATACAGTAAGAGCAGGATGTTCGACTAACTGCAGAGCCCTCTCTCCAGCCCTCTAACAGCACCGATAAGCTGTGTGTATCAGGGCCTTATTTTACTGGCCCTGTGAGAAGTGATTTGGGTATCAAACAGGATCCTGTCTCCAGGAACCTGTGTCTATTTGGTTGAGGAAAATACACAGATAAATAGTTTCATGCTGAGATGAAAGATGCTATGATAGGAGGAAGCCTGGGTGTTTGGAGAGTCAGGGGAAAAGTCTGAGCAGGGCAGGAAACTTCCTCTTGGAGTTGCATGAGTTTAGGTGATGCAGAGGAGTTTCAGGAAGAAGAAGGGATTGAATTCACCAAGCTGCAGCAGAAAGAAAGAGCATGAAACACCCAGCATCCATCCCGGAGTGCGTGATAAACAGAGTTCTTTTGGAATAGAGTTGGCAGAAGGTATGTGGGGGGATGGGATGGGGGCTTGGGGCTCGGACTGTGCAGAGATTCGTGGCCCAGCTGGAGACCCCAGTCTTCAGTCTATGAGAAGCTTTTGCCAGAGTGGCATAGCCAGGGATGTCTTTCAGCAAGTGTTAGATGGTAGCTGAGTGGAAGTTGACACTTTCAGCTTCTAGAAGATGCTCTAAGAATCTCGTCAAGAGATGACAGAGAGAAGCATAGCAGGGAAGCCGTAGCAAAGTGACTGGGTGCAAAGGCTCTGGGACCAATCTCCAGAGTTCAGCCTCTCCCCCAGGTCCCTTATCAGCTGCATGACCCTGAATAAGCCACTTAACCTGTCTGCACCTGGCTTTCTTCATCAGTAAGCTAATGCTCATAAAAGCAATGATGCATAGCAGTTGTTCTGTGAATGAAATGAGGTGACCTGTGTAAAGTCTCTGGCACACTGTGAATGCCCCGTAATCACTAATTGGTTTTATTAAGTCCACCAGACCAGATGAGTGCATATGGACCGTCAGGTAGAGGGTGAGTATAGAGTCAGCTCTCATGAGGCTAGCTAGGGCAATTCCATTCCTGGGAGGAAGAGAACATTACAAGAAGAAATGTTACAGTCAAGTAGAGGTGAACCAAAAAGGAGATGCACGAGTAGGCTACACAGGCCTTCTGAAGCTCAAATCCAAAGCACCCCCCCACATCCTAAGCCACTACTGCTTTCTTGCTTTTCCTGGACTTGCAACAGGCTGAATGGTGTCTGAGGCCCTGAGAAACCACCAAACTCTTGTCCTTCCTGCCTTGCTGGAAAAGAACAGAGCAAGGAGGATCAGGTCCCATGATCCTGAGTTTTGCTTATGCTTCCCTGGAAAGCATTCCATCCCTTCAATGCCCTTGCTCCAGCATCAAGATCATGGGCCACAGTTCAGAGAGGGAGGAAGAGCAAAATCTGATGAACCCTTCAGAGAACGAAAGAAGAACAGAGAGGAGGAGGAAGGAATGCCAGTCTTCTCCAGACACTGTGACCCAGGGCTAGAGATTCCTCCGCTTGTTGACTTTTCACACCAACCTCGAGGCAGTCGATACCATCTCCATCATTTTTCTATGAGAACACATGAAGTCAGAGGAGTCCTGGATCCAAATGGCTAATCATTCTGCTGTGGTCATCCGGCCTCAGGTGGAGAAGGAAGGATCGGGGTGCCTGCTCAGAGTCAGCTTTCTTACCCACCGGAGAAGGTGTGCTACCTTTAATTAGTGCTTTTGTGAGGACAGCCGGGCAAATGAAGTACAGTTAAATGGGCTCTGTAGAGCTGTAGACCAGGGAAGATACTTGTTTTTCTCCCCAGGCTTAATGTATATCTGTCCCCAGCCTGTAATAACAATCGTAACTAACAGAGAGGGAACACTGGAATGGAACCTGCTAGTGAAGTGATCAGCATCTCATATACACAGTGTCACTGAAGAGCCGACACGCCCCATGAATCGGTCTGTTAGCATCACGTTGATCTGAGTCTATGACTCTTCCTGTGTCGAACTTAATTGTATCCCATTTGCCATCTTAAGAACCCAGAGGCTCAGACGAGTGAGATAACCTCTTTGTTCTTGTCTTTATTTTGTGTGTATGAGTGAGTGATCAGGATCCCGGGGCTGTGCATGTATTTGTGTGCACTATGTGTACACACTCATGTGGGGGCCAGAGGATAACCCTAGGCATCTTTTCTTGGTTTGGATTTTTGGGTTTTTATTTTTGAGCCAGAGTCTCCCCTGGCCAAGACCTCACCAAGTAGGCTAGGATGGAGGCCAATAACCCCAAGGAATCTGTCTGCCTATGCTTCTCCATTTCTTGTATCACAGGTTCTACCACATGTGGCTTTGTTCTGAAATGTGGGTCCTGGGAGGGTTGGATGCAGGTCTTTGTCCTTGCAAAGCAAACACTTCACTGAGTGAACTTCTCCCCAGCCCTGTAGCAAATTCTCACTCCAAGTTCATACAGTGGCTCAGTGTCAGAGTGTCTCCATATGCCCTGAAGCTTCTGCTGCTTTTTAAAGTTGAAGAGAACCCCTTCATAGTTACAGGACAGGACAAGTGATATACATAGAGCACCCATGATTCCCAAATCCACCTGGGAGGTTAGTGTGTACCTTCTGAGATGATCTTATATCAAGAGTTCCAAATCTTGGATCCAACCCTATGTGGGAAGTCTGTGACCCAGAACTTGTGTTAAGCATATACCCAAATAGTTCAGACAGATGGATCGCCATGGTGCAGGTCTTGTGATGAGAAGAACCTAGGAATTCTCACCCAAATACTTTTCAGATCTTGTCCTTGAACAAGAAATGTATTGGTTTGAGGTTCAGATTCATCTCTGGAACATAAAGTATTGGATATCTTTTCAGCACAGCAACATGATGTCGGACAGAAAGGAGTTACAAGAAGAAATATTTACTTAGGTTCATAATAACATGGAAGGCATAGCAGAACTCATGGCAACAGGAATCTACTGAAGAGAGTTCTCAGTGGATCAAGTAGCAGAGAGCAGTCCAGAACCAGAAGCAAATACAACCTTGAAAGTCCTGTCCCTAGGAGCCTACTCTTCCAGCCAACCCACACCTCCAAGAATTTCTAGAGACTTAAAAAATGATGCCACAGGCTATGGACCTGACACCATAACATGAGCCTGTCAGGGATATTACAGATTATACTGCAACAAAGACCAATAGCAACCTCGATGGTTCTGATGGCTGTTGCTTTATAGTACCTGCCCCCAAACTTAGCAGATTAAAACAAATGTTTCTGATTTTGTGAGTCAGGCACAAGGGAAAGGTGAGGTTTTGCAGAACAGGGGCAAGGATACCCACAGTTGGAATGAGAAGTCATCTGGGGCAGGTCTGTCTGCAAGTTCCACTGAGCTGAACATCTACAATAGTAGACTCACAGGGCTTTACCCACAGCATCTGCTGTTGCCTGAGAATTTAGTGAGCTGTTGAGGAACCTACATGTGACCCCTCTAGAAAAACAGTCTTAGGGCATGACTTAAGAACAGTCTCACGTGGCATTCCATAGCTCCTAAAGAGAGTTCTTTCTAAGAGGGGAAACCACATCAGTTTTCTTACCCAGACTTCAGAACCAACCAGTCCTTTGATGATGAGTGAGTCACAGGATGGCCAAGCTCAAGGGGGAATGGAATTAAGTTCTGCTTCTGAGTGGGAGGAGGGAATTCCAAGAGGCAGACTGCTGTGTCATCAGCTTTGGAAAAAACGCAATTGCTGCCCTTGGTCTGCAGTCGTGTGCACAGAAAACACTTAAGGCAATGCTTAACATATAGAAAGTGCTTGGTAAAGGGTAACTGTTGTTATTGGATGTGATAGCCTTGGGAACTGCCTCTCAGCACGTCAGGTTGGTGGGGAGAGTTGAGGAAAGAATTAAAGGGTGGTAACATGTAGGCAGCACTGGCTCACGGCAGTGGACGAGAAGATGAGAAGCCCCAAGAGCCAAATCACCTGTCGAACTAAATGGTTCTGAGAGAGACAGGCCTTCTAGAAGAGGAAGGAACCATGGACAGGCTGCAGGAGAGGGGTTTCTTGAGCAAGAGGATATGTGTGGTCCAGGAGCCAGGAAGGAAGAGATAGAAACAGAGGCCAGGCTGGCTGAAGATGAGCAGCTGGAGTGGCATAGCCTCAGCTACATGGCATGAGAAGAAAGAATAGATCCTGAAGAGTCTTCAGGCATGTCAAGGAATCTCTGCAGTTCTGGAAAACAAGGTTCTGTCCAATAATTTGGGTTCTGTGTCCAGCCTGGTCTAAGAATGACCCACAAACCACTTCATCTTTGGTGACTGGGGAATCACGAGGTGTATCATCTTGATTTCCTAGAACATTTCCTAAAAAAAAGGGAATCCCAGGAGGAAAATTTACACTACTTTTAAAGGAAGTTGAGGGTTGGCTGCTAAGGATATTTATAGTAACCAATCAGGATCGTGGAAGAGGGGGCAGAGAGAAGGCAAGGGTCAGAGGTTGGGGAGGGATGCTGTGAAAGGCTGGCCTCTAGACAAAGCTGTGACACAAACTCATAGCAGCTTTTGCTGTTCATCAAAGACCAGAAGATGAGGATAAGGGCTGAGAAATGCTGTCTTCCAGGTGTGCTGCAACCAGCACAGTTAAGACTGATGGCAGTTGTTGCTGTCCACAATTGGTCTACACAAGGCTCCATCACAGAGCAGCGAGGGGAATCAAAAGAAATGTGTTGTCTTGTAGATTTAGGGTCCAAGAAAGTCCACGATTAGGGAGGTGGGCTCGAGGGTCTTCTCGATTAGACATCTCAAGGGGCCTACGGCCAGACAAGACAGATGGGCGGGGCTGCACCTCTGTGCTGAAGTGCTTTCCCAGCTTGCACTAGGCTCTGAGAGCCAATGCTCAGCACCAGCCCCACCTGATCATGGCCCCTGAAGGTCCCTGCCCTCTCATCCTGTTGTAATGACAACTAAATTCCAACATGAATTTGGGAAGAGATTTTTTTTAAAGGTTACCCTTTTATTCATTGATAAGTTATTGTTTTATTTTCCCTTTAGGCTATTTGCCATAATTCTGGGTGTTTGTATACTGGACAGATTTACTGTGTGTGGTCTCCTTATTCCTATAGACTGTGAACAAGATGAAGACAGAGGCTGTGACTGCTGTTCTCACTTTGCATGCATACCAAAGCATGTGGCCAAGTGCCTGCCACTCAGAAGCTATGCAGTGAATGTCGGCAGTGGACAAGTCAATGACCCGTGTGTGGCTGAACCAAAGGGTATGGTTACCCACTGTCTTGAAGCCAGGAAGCTAGGGCAGAGCAGAACGGAAGGCTTGGAAGAGGGGTAGACTTGACTCCTCCGGGTTGAAAGGATTGGGAGTTTTATTCCTGGGGTCAAGACCTCTTGCAGGTAGCGATGAGAAGCAGGGCTCCTTTTGTTCCTGGGCTCTTTCTAAGATGATTTTCTAGGAAATATTTTGTTTGTGTTCATAACCTTGTGTCTTCCAATACAGAAATGAGAACACCATTGCCCGGTGTATTCTCATCCTAGGAACAGAGTCCATTCTAATGTCTGCCACTTGAATGGTTTCTGGGAGGGGCCTGGCTCTGCCATCCTTGAAGGTCAGGCTGTTCTCTCTGATCATGAAGTTCCCTGTATTTACAAAGCATCCTTGAAAAAGCTTGTCTCAAGACTAAAGATAATCTCTCTCTCTCTTCTTCCATCCCTCCTTCCCTCTCTCCAGCTCCCTCTCCTTCCCCTCTCCCTGACTCTGTGCCTCTTGCAATGTGACCTCGAAGCTCCTTCTACCCTGTACTGGACTCCACTGTCCCTTGTCTTGAATCCAGGCTAGCCTCCGACTTACCTTGATAAATGGAAAGTGATGGCAGAGAAGCCAGCCCATGGACCTATGAACAATCACCAATGGTTGTTATGTGAGGAACTTAATTATCCTAAATGAGCTAATGGATACACTTTCTGTGTGTGTGGGTGTGGGAGTGCGGTGTGTGGATGTATGCCATGTGTGTATGGAGGCAAGAGGTAAGGTTTAGTGTCTTCCTCGGTTGCTCTTCACTTTATCCTTAAAGATGGGGTCCCTCACTCAACCTGGAGCTCCCCAACTCGGCAGGGCTAGCTGGCCAACAAATTCCTGTCTCTGCTTCCCTGTGCTCCTATTGTAAGACTAAAGACTCTCTCTCTCTCTCTCTCTCTCTCTCTCTCTCTCTCTCTCTCTCTCTCTCTCTCTCTCTGTCTGTCTCTCTCTCCCTCCCTCCCTCCTTCCCTTCTCCCTCCCTCTCTCCCTCTCCTCCCCTTCTGTTCCCTCCCCCTCTATCTCCCTCTCCCTCTCCCTCTCTTCCTGCCAATCCACCCTGACTCTGTGCTTCTTGCAATGTGATGTCTCAGCTCTGTCAACCCAGTTACTGGACTCCATTTTCTCACATCACCACCATACCTGATTTTTCATGTGTGCTCAGGGGACCTAAACTCACTGCTCATGCGTGCAGAGCAGGCACTTCCGTGACTGAGCATATCCCCGGTCCCCTGGATATGCTTTCTTACATGAATGACTTAAATCTGGCTTTTTCTTGACTCTAGTATGTCCTCAAAATTCCTTTCTCCACATGGAGTCCTGTGGAAATTCTACCAGTGACTCTAAAACTCCAAAGGGACATGGTCAAAGGCCACTGCTTTGAAAAGAGGCTGAGCAGTTTATCCTGACCCTGTGTGACCACCTCCTCCAAAAAAGAAGAAAAAAAACAAAAACAAAAACAAAAAACACCCCAGGGCAAGTCACGTGACTTTGAAGGACCTTGCTTATTTGATGTGACTATCAAGAGAGCAACTTGAGCTACTTTCAAGCCCTTCAGCCCTTGTCACACGTACATCCCTGTGAGTCTTAGTCTCTGGGACTTTCATGTCAGAGCAAGAAAGGATAATCCAGGGTTCAGCCTGCCTTGCAGGATAACCCAGAAGGAGGCAGGGCTGCTTCCTTGTGGCACATGTGCAACTCCTGGTACTTTCAGGAGGATGTGTGTCTTCAACAGCAACAGATGCTGCGAGCTGTTGGCTTCCAGATAATTCACAGGGAGTTATCAACATGCATGAACACCTAGACTTTCACCTACTATTAGAAACTGGAATAGAGCCAATCTCTGTGACTTACAGGCAGTCTCTATCATATACCCCCAAAGAAACACGAAAGACTCCCATGTCTCTGTCTTCTCTCTGGTTCTTTGGGTAGGGGAGTTATAACAAGAAACAGAGTTTCTCTCCTATGGTGGTTTGAATATGAAATGTCCCTAATAGGCTCATGTGTTTGATGACTTAGCCCCCAGATGAAGGTGCTATCTCAGAAGACTTTAGTGGGTGGGGCCTGCTGCAAGAAGTACATCACTGGGGGTGGACTTTTGGGTTTTATAGCTTGGTCCCGTTAGCTGTTATTTGCTTCTGGAAGTCAGAGGCAATGTGACCAGCCAGCTTCCTGCTCCTGCCACCATGTCGTCCCTGTTGTTGTCATGTGGTGCCTACCACGGTGGGCTCTATCCATCTGAAACCCTCTCTCCTTTGTTTTTGTGAGGTGTTTAGTACAGGCAGCTACCAATGGAAAATGGAACACAACTTAGAAGATTGCCAACAGATTGCCAAAAGTCCAGACTTTTCTGAGAACAAAGGAAGGACAAAAGCATAGACAGTTGTCTTAGGGTTTCTATCACTGTGACAAAACACCATGACCAAAGTACTCTCTGAGAGGAGGAAAGGGTTTATTTCTGCTTCCAAGTCCATACCGCTGTTTATACCACAGTCCATCACTTAGGGAAATCAGGGCAGACATTCAAACAGGGCAAGAGCCTGAAGGTAGGAACTGATGCAGAGCTCATGGGGGAATGTTGATTACTGGGTTTCTTCTCATGGATTGTTCAAACTGCTTTCTTATACATTGCAGGACTACCAGCTCAAGGTGTTACCACCCACAGCTTGCCAGGCCTTTCCACATCAACCACTAACTAAGAAGATCCAGTACAGACTTGCTTACAGGCCAATATTACAGAGACTTTTTTTTTCAGTTGAGAGTCCTTCTTCTCATGTGATTCTAATGTGTGTCATATTGACAGAAAACTAGCCAACTATTCAATAATAGTGAATGCCAATCAAATCATGCAAACACAGCCAGCCCTGAGGTATTAGAGAACTCCTTTGGGCCTAGAGGGCTCTGGGTCACAGCAGTTCTTGGGATCCAGTAGCATCTAGCAGCCCATTTTGGTACCACACAAGAACACATTTAGAATTGCCAGGCCAGTCAGACAGAACTGATATTACCTGGGATGGAAACTCAGAATAAAGATAAAAAGCCTGGGAAAGAAACTGGTTCTTAGAAAACCAAAACAATTGGAGATGCATCAAGCAGAGCTCTGATTGTTGTGTACACTTCATAGACCTCGGAGGCAGCCCGCAGATGCAAAGGGTGTCATCTTTAATGCTCAAATGACCATGGCCCCAAGCTCCCACCTGCTGGATTACAAAATTTATAAAACAGAATCACAGCTTTTCTGACAATTCTGTCACAGTCTGCCACCTAGGCCCAAAGCGGTTTACCTGTCCACAAGTCCACAATACCTCTCAACAAAATGACTCAATCAGCTGCCGGCTTTCACGCTCTACCTGGTGAGGCCCAAACCTGTCATCTGGGACAGATAGGAATAGACCACTAGGTCATGCCTCTCACTGGTCTCTTCTGCCACTATTGTGTAGCTGGGCTCAAACAAGCTGCCCTCCCTCCCTCTGTAATTCTGTCATAGATACTTGCTGAGGAGAGTTCACTTACTGGATTAATATTTATGAGTGCTAATACACTATGTGTTGGACTGTCCAGCTTAATGGAAAGGACAGGGGAAAAAACGGGTAAACAATGTGTATCCACATCCCCACAACAGTAAGAAATGTGCTTCAAACTATATGGATAGAAATTAATATAATCCGTCTCCTTGGCAGGCCAAAGAAGAAAAATCATAGGAGCATATAAGTGGATGCAGAAAGGACTATTTGAAAACACCCTTCATCCATTCAGGATAAGAATTCTCAGCAAAATATCCACCAAAATACTGATTTTTTTCTTAAGTTGACAAAAGTCTTTACAAAAGCCCCATAGCTGGCAAGCTTTCTCACCATGAGACACCAAATGTTTTCCTAAGAAAATCAGGAATAATGGTGTATGCTTCCAATGGCCTATGCAATGTAACAAATGTCTTAATCTGTTGTCTTAGGTATGGTTTTATTGTTGCAAAGAGATACAATGACCAAGACAACTCATAAAGGAAAACAATTAATTGGGGCTGACTTACAGTTTCAAAAGTTCAGCCCATTGTCATCACAGTGGGAAGCATGGCACCGTGCAGGCAGACACGGTGCTGGAGCACTCTAGAGTTCTACATCTTGATCTGCAGGCAGCAGGAGGAGATCAGAATTCCACCCTGGGCAGAGCGTAAGCAGGGCGGACCTCAAAGTCTGTCCTTACAGTGACACACTTCCTCCAATAAGGCCACACCTATTCCAACAAGGAATAAAAAGTGCCATTCCCTGTGGGACGAGCATTCAAACACATGAGTCTATGAGGGCCAAATCTATTCAAACCACCACATTTGTGTTTTTGGCAGTAGTGCCACAAGGTTTTCCTGGGGAAGGGAGACACACTCTGGATTCAGACAACACCGTTCTGTAGGCTGAGTTCCTGGGCTAATCAAGAAGGAGAAAACAAAATGGATACCAGCATCCATCTCTCCCTGCTTTTTGACTGCAGACATAACATGAGCAAGCAAATCATGGTTCCTGCTACCGTGCCGTCCCCACCTTCATGAAACGGTACCCTGTAACCACGAACCACAGTAACCCTTTCTGCCTTTGTTACTTTTTAATCACTATAGTCAAGGCAACTTAGAGGATAAGGAGTTTATTAGAGACTTTAGGTTCCAGAGAGTGAGCATGGAAGCAGGCAGGCAGGCATGGTGCTAAAGCTGTAGCTGCTTTGAAAACTCAAATCCTACTCCAGTGACATGCATCATACAATAAGACCACGCCTTCTGATCTTTCTCAGAACCTTCCACAGCTGGTTAGGGGTGGTGCACTCCTTTAATCCCAGCACTTGGGAGGCAGAGGCAGGCTGACTTCTGAGTTTGAGGCCAGCCTGGTCTACAGAGTGAGTTTCAGGACAGCCAGGAGCCAGGGCTACACAGAGAAACCCTGTCTTGAAAAACCAAAGGGAAAAAAAACAAAAAAGGTTGCACCAGCTGGAGACCAAGCATTCAAGTATGGAGCCTACGAGGATCATTCTCACTCTAACCACCACACTTTCCTTAATTTGCTTTGTCAGCTGCTTTGCCTCAACAATTAGAAAAGAAACATACATATGTATATATGTGTGTATACTACATATAGCATACATATATGTATACATATATGTGCATGTGTGTATATATATATACATAATAATGAAAAATTGAGATTCAAATTAAAAAAGAAAACACCATTGGTATGAGCTAACCTAAAAGGAAATACAGAGATATAAATAAAGCTAGAGAGGCAGGGAGGGGAAATCTATAGTAATAAAACATTAAAACTCTAAAAAAAAAAAAAAAAAGAAAAAAAACAAATGAAGTAAAGTAAAAGCAAATGGAGAGAATTTTTTTTTTAGTAGGGGCTTAAGATGATAAAGTTATATAAAGTTGTACTGTTATTCTAAATATAATCTATCACTTCAGTGTAATCCCAAACAGAATCTCAGAGAGTTACTCTTTGTGTCCTGACAAACTGACTCTAAAGCTTCTACGGAAAGGCAGAAGACAGAGAATAGCCCATCCAGCGATGGTGCAGGAGAGACAATGACTAGTCCAGTACTTAGTATGACTGCAGAAATCAATGCAGTGCGGGTAATTTTGAAAGAAGGGGTGAGTAGATTAATGGAATACAACAGGACTTGGCCCGTTTAGAGTCAACTAACCTTTGATGGAGAAGCTCAGACAACCAGCAGAGTAACGGTAGTCTCTTCAACAAATGAGCCTGGGACCACTGCACACCCACGGGGAAAGGAATGAATCTAATACACACAGTTCACCTCTCATAACATTAATTCAAAAGTGCACAGGAGACCTACATCTAACACTCAGCACTATAAAACTCCTGTAAGACAACACAAGAGATTGAGATGGATAAAATATGTGCATTATAATCTCCAGTGCAACCGCAAAAAAAAAAAAAGCAGAGATATAGATAAGAATCCAAGACAGCAATCAAAATAGTGTGCTAAAAGTATTCCACTAACTCAGAAGAAGGCAGGAAACTCGGGATGGAGGAAGACAGCATTGACAAGAAGAGAGGACTAGCAGAAAGACCGTTCATGAAAGGAGATCGGCACCCATCTCCCTGGATCCATTCGGGGGTGGAGTTGGGGGGGGGGTGACAAGTCTTGGACATGACTGGAGAGACAGTCAGGGACCTCTGGTGAGAACGACAGGAAGGTGGAAAGGTGGAAAGAAGAGGGGGAGCTGATTTGCCCTTCCTCCCAGGACTGGAAGGAAAACATGATGATGGAGCATCTTGGTTTTTTCCCAAAAGAGGAACGAAAGATGCTCTTTCTTTCTCATGTTTCCTGAATTCCAGTCTACCAGAAGACCACAACTCACTCATCTCCTCGACGAAAATGGCCTTGCCCCTCCTCCACTGGATTGAGCAGCAGCCTCTTGAACTGAATCAATGAGAACAACACCCCAACCGGGGAAGACACTCGACAGAGGCATCGAATCCATAGCCCCTCTTCCTATAGTCAGATATTAGACTGGGTGGGGAGGGGCAATCCTAGAGAATACAGCAAGGTTCTGGAAGACTATCTATCCTCTCAGATTAGAGGCTTTATCTAGGGAGGCTAGCAGCCATAGAGACAGAACATGGGCTGGCCCTAGAAGTCCTGCTATCTCCACAGGCCTAGAACTTTCCTCACTAGCTAAGAGAAACCAGATAGTTGGAGGACAGCTGTGTCCCCCACACATCTCTTTCCTGCTACGGGCACCCAGCCATGTAAATCTTGGGGAGACCTCTTCCTTTCCACCAAGAAGAAACAGCAGGAACCAGAATGAAGTTTCATTACCAGGTTCTGCAAATCAGACGCTAATAGAAATGCAATCCGCTGGAGAAGGCCAAGGTTCTGGGGCTAGTTTTGAATAAGGAGTCTGCCATGAGAAGAGAAGATTTAAGCAAAAGCAAAAGTCTCTGACACACTGGCCAAAAAAAAAAAAGTCCTGAATACCACTGAGAATTGCTAATCACAAGAAGCCAATATGGAGAAACCCACAGTCAAAACCAAATGAACCACGAGTGACTGTATCAGGAAAAGCTCAGCTCTGGACCCCATAGTGCCATGCTGGCCTTGGAGACCATCCTCAGAGGCCAGAGCCCTGCTTCTGCCTGTTCCACCCCAGTTCCTAGCACGGACGACGGTCCAAGTACAGGCACATAATTAACCAATACTGACACTGAGTTGACTCAGACACCGGAATTACATAACACCCAGTTTGGAGCAGTGATATAAAGAATTTCTAATGATTAATCACACTGTTTCCCTGAGTGATTAAAAATAGAGTATCTGAGTAAGAAGCCCAGGTTATAAAATCATCAGTTTGGAAGTTTAGAACTTAGAAAACAATATATAAGACTCTGGCTGGGTGATCTCAGAGGCAGCAGAGATGACAAGAGAGTCAGCAAACTGGGAAGAAACAGCAGAATACACACCATCTAAGCTCCCATGAGAAGACAGACTGGAAGAACTAATACACAGGGCTGGGGGGCTGGCTCAGTGGTGAAAGTCCATGCTATGCAAGCGGGGGGGGGGGGGGGGGGGGACCTGAGTTTGGATCCACACAGAGCCCACACAAAGCCTGATGAGTTACAAAGTGTCTATAATCCTGGCATTCCTACAGCAATAGAAGCAATAGAGACTAAAGAATCCGGGAGTGCAGGGCCCAGCTAGCCAGGAGAGTAGATAAGTAGAAAATAAACAAGAGATCCTGTCTACAGGTAGAAGGAAGCAACTAATGGTATATCCTTGGAGTTCCAGAAAGAGAAATAAGGGGTGGTTAAAAAAATATTTGAAGAAGTGCTGACTGAAGTTACCAAATTTAGGGAGTGACAATGCCTGTGAAAACTCCAGCCAGGGCGAGCCCAAGGACCCCACACTGAGGCACACAAAAGTGAAAACAGCCAGAGAAAGAGATCAGAGAGAGAGAGAGAGAGAGAGAGAGAGAGAGAGAGAGAGAGAGAGAACCAAAAAGGGACATGCCTGAAGTGATACAGTCCATAAGGAAATGGCATCCTATTCTCCACAGGTGAGAGAAAAGAACCGTGCTGTCAGCTGTGGTTCTCTCTGGAAAGTTTCTCCCCACAGAATCACAGTGGATGGAGGGGAAGACAAACATGTTCAGAGGAAAGACAGCTAAAGTGAATTGCTGTGAGCAGATCGGTGCTTCTCGATGGGAAAATAGAGTTCAGTAAACAGAGGGAAGTCAGAGTAGGACTCCTGGGTATCCATAGAAGAGAGCAGCAGCAGGACAGGGGTGGGGGGTGGGGGGAGCAGGGCAGGAGGAGCTGGGCGGGAGGAGCAGGGTGAGAGCAAGTTTACAATAAACCATCATTTAAATCATCCACTTTACAAGTCCTATTTGATGGTTGAAACAAAGCTTACACTGATATATACCTTTGTGAAGATCGGTAGTGATTACCAATTATAGTTATAGGAACTATAATTATCGAGAAGGCAAGCCTGTTGGCTAATCTGTGAGGGGGTTTCCAGATCCAGTTAGCCTGAGGATAGACCTGTGGAGGATTTTCTAGGTTAGGTTAGCTGAGACTGCAAGACCCACCTTGAAGGTGGGTGGAGCCATTCCTGGAGTCCTGCCTGAACTAAAAAGGAGAGGAAGCTATACACTGTAATCTTAAGAGTCTCTGTGCTTCCTGATGGCAAAAGGGTGTGTCTGGAGGTCACGGGCTCTGGCTTCTGCTCTGGCTTTTCTGCCGTGATGGACTGTCAGTTTGGACTTTACTGCTGTGATGAACCCTGGACCAAAGTAAGCTCTTCCTTCTGAAGTTGCTTCTGTCAGGTATTTTGTCACCTCTAAGGAGGTCTAATTCAGGATCCATCTGATTCCTGGTCAAACAAATGGAAATGAGGAGGCTCCAAGAACCAGGAAGGCAAAGGACGAGACCTGTGGATTAACCCAAGTGATCAAATGTGGACTGCAGCAGACTGGGTCGAGTACTCAGACAAACACTAAGAAAGCTAGAAAAATCCACCCTAACAAACCAAGAGGGGCTGCTAAAACATTCAAGGCCAACAATAAAAGCAATTTCCTGCAAGAAAGATGGTTTACCCAACAAATGATGTTGGAAAATCTGGATGTCCATATGCCAAAAAAGAATGTAGAGACAGATTTCATGCCTTTCATAAAAAATAACTCAAAGGCCAGGGAGATGGCACATATATAACATATGCATACATACACATATACACACACAACCTACACACACATGCATGCATACAAGCACACATCTGCTGCCAAGCCTGATGACCTAACCTGGATCCCTGGGACCTACATAATGTAAGGAGAGAATTGATGCAATTATTTAAGCTTGGGCCATTGCTCACACACACACATACATACATACCTATATACATACCTACACACACAATCATACATATATATGTAACATACACACATATATACATATACACATAAACACATATATGCCTACATACACATATACACAATCATACACACATAGACAATACAGACATATATATACACATATAACTACACACATATACATATATGTGTACAAGTAGGTACACACACATAATAAAAAATAATGTAGGATGGATCATAGACCTAAATATAAACTGTCAAACTTCAAAACCATAGACAGAGATATCCTGAAAGATTTAGCATTTGGCAATGACTTTTAGACACAGCACCAAAGTACCACCCATGACAGAAGTAACTGATAAGATAGACTTTATTAAAATTAAAAGTTTCTGCTCTGTGAAAAATTCTGTCAAGAGAATAAAGAGACAAGGCACAGACTGTTGGAAAATATTTGTAAAAGATATATCTGATAAAAAAAGCTATTTTTCAAAACGCACAAAGAACTTGTAAAGCTGGACAGTATGTAAACAAACAACCCAGCAAACAACAGGTCAAAGGCTTGAGCAGACACCTTGCCAAAGAAGATATTCCACAGATGGAGAATAAGCACATGAAAAGATGTTCCTCATCATACACCATCAGAGAAATGGAAATAAAACAACATGGGTGCACAATGCACAGATCAGAATGGTCAAAACCCAAACACCAACAGCGCTAATGCTGGCAAAGGCCCGGCACACCAAGACCCTCATGCATTGCTGGTAGAGATGCAGCATGATACGGTTGTTTGGGAAGATGGCTTGTGATGTGAGCCAACAAGCCCATTCCATGGAATTTATTCCAAGGGACTAAAAATGTATGTCCATACAAGCACCTGTACATGGAACCATCAAAAACTGGAAGCAACTAAATTGTAATTCAGGTGACAGTAGTATAAACTGTATGGAGCCTCTCTCTACAATGCGATATATATATGCATAACGTGCATGCCTTGTGCCCTAGGAATCCAGAAGAGGGTGATGCTGGATCCCTTGGGATTAGATGGCTATGATCCACTATGTGGGTGCTGGGAACTGGTCACAGGTCCTCTGAAAGATGAGCCGGTGTCTTAACCATTCAGCCATCTCTCCAGCCTCACCAATAATGCTATTCAAGGCTGCAAAGATATGAACTATTAAGCCCTGAAGAGACAAGGAGGAAACCTAACTGCAAATTATTCAGTCAAAAAAAGGGCAATCTCCTACTCCACAGTTCCAATTGGATCAGATTCTGGAAAACAAAAACAAGAAAGCAAGCAAACAGACAAACAAACCCAAAAGTATGTAGACAGCTGCAAATCCAAGTGCTGGGTGCAAGAACTTACATGCAAAATCCCAGCACATGGAAAGAGGCAGGAGGATCAGAAGTCCAAGGCCAGCCTAAGCTACACAATGTGATTGAGGCTAGCCTATACTACATAATAGAACTGAGTCTCAAAAATAAAAGTGTGATGTGTTCTAAGGGTTTGAGATGAGATGAGAGAGAAGGAGAAGTGGAGCAGTTTGTCCACTGTGAAGAGAGAGAGAGAGAACCTGATATGCGTAGCCTGCAGTGCCACCTGAAGCCATGATGGTGTCTGGGCCCATGCTGCCTCTGAGGGCCGTGTCTCTGTGTCGATGCCCTTAACCTGTTACCACTAAGTCCATGGTCTAGATGCCGCCTGGGACCATGTTGATATCCTAGGACTTCACTGAGTTGGCGTTGCCCCTCACTGGTCATTTCACAGTGGCATCTGCAGAGGTGTGGACAAGAGAGAACTGGCCCCACCCCTTGCCTTGCCTGCTTGGGAAAGCTGGCCTTGTTGCTTGCTGGCTGCTGTGGCAAGCAGGAGAGCGGGCCCTGCCCCTTAACTGGGCAGAGCAGAAGAGTGGACCCTAGCGGCCTGGGCAGGAAGAGCTGACAACTCAGCTACCACTCAGACCCAGATCCAGGGCTTTGAGTTGACCCACTCCAACATCTACCCCATCTACAATGCTAGAGAATATTAAGAGGCTGGTCCTGCAGAAGTTGTGGCATCTCCATGACTCAGGGCAAGCCACGAATAGTCCAGGAGAGGGTCCAATCTTGATGGTGCAGCAAAAGCCAGAGAGGTCTTGCATCAGACAAATGAGTCACTCTAATAAATATTTTGCAAGTAAAGCTGTTTGGGCAAAAGGGTGTATATGTACTGTGTAATATACCACAGGGTATTATTTTTAGTTATTATTTTTAATTTTAATGTTTTGTTTTCTTTAGTGGGAAGGTTGCAAGGGTGGAGGATGAATATGGAGGGAGTGGGCGATAGGTGGGGTTAGGGGGAATGAAGGGAATTTCACAAAGGATCAATAAAAAGTTTTTGAGAGAGAGAGAAAGGGAGAGAGAGGGGGGGGAGAGAAGAGAGAAAGGGAGGAATGGACAAGCTCAGAGGATTTTGCAATGACTCTGTGAGATTGCAGTGGCAGACTCATGTCATATAGCTGTCCAGACTCACCGAGTGTACAAGAACGCATTCAATATAAACTATAGCATTTAAGCAATAATTTTGTGTCGGTGTAGATTCATCAGTTTTAACAAATGTGCAGGGCTGGTAGAAGAGGTTATGGTGCTGAGACTGTAAGAGAGAGGATTGGGGGGAAGGAGGTGGGGGTGGGGGATGGGGATGGGGGAAATCTATGTACCTTCTGCTCAATTCTGCTGTGGATCTAAAACTGCTTTTAGGAACCATCTAGCTTTTAAAAGATAATAGAGGAATGTTTTACATTTATTGTATTATGGATAAAGAGTTTTTATACTCATGAATTTGACAACTTAGAGAAATGAATGCTTCCAAAATTGCAAGCTACCAAAACTCAATCAAGATGAGACAGACAATCTTGAGAGTATGGAAACCATTACAGAAATTGAAGGTATAACCATAAAAATTTCTGAAAAATATCCAGGTCCAGATGGCTTCACCAGAGAACCTTAGAGACATTTAATGAATTCACAGATTTGCTACAGTCTCTCTCAAAAAAGTAGAGCAAGGTCCCTGAACTTGCTAAAATACTGTTATTATGGATGTTGGGTTGGGGACTATCTTGGTTTGGCTTCTATTACTGTGGCAAACACCATGACCAAAAGCAAGAAGAAAGGGTTTATCTGATTTGAATAGTTGCAACCCATCATTGAGAGAGGTCAAGGCAGGAAGTTAGGGCGACAGCTTGAAGTTGAAATCACAAAATGACACTCTTTGCCAGGGGCTGGCTGCCTTTCCTATGCAGCCCATGCCCTTCACACACACACACACACACACACACACACACACACACACACACACACACACACATACACGCTCAGTGAGCTGAGCTCACCCATGTCGATTAACAGTAAAGGGAACTGTTAATCCCGCAGACAGGTTCAGGGGCCAATGTGTCAAGCTGACAACTGAGATTAGCCATCATGGGGACTTTATCTTGGATTATCCAGGAAGATCTAGGGTAACTGCAAGATTTATTCTGGTTGGGTTTGTGAAGCTTGTTCAATCTGTTGGTTTCCATATTTAGCCATATTTCCGAATGTTCAGCCAGCGTTTCTGCCAATATTCTTTCAACACCACTTTTTTGTCTCCTTCTGGGACTCATCGGACCTTTCGTCATCACGGCACGGGTGTGTGATGCTGGTAGGATGCTGGTGGTCTTTGCCCTTCCTGTCTCCTTTCCCCCTCTTGCTCAAGTACTTAGATCCTATTAGTTTCTCTTTGTCACTAAAGTGTGAGAGAAAGACTTGAAGATGCTCTGTGGATAGCTTTGAAAATGTGGGAAGGAGCCAAGAAGTGCAGGTGGTTTCTAGAAACCACAAGAACAGATTCTCCCCCAAGACCCAGAAGGAGTGCATCGCAGATGACATCTTTATTTTAGCTCAGCAGATCTAGAACTGTAAAGTGATCCATTTTTTGTTGTATTTTAAGCCACGGAGTTTGTGGTAATTTGTTACAGCAACAACAGGAAACTCACAGGCAGGAAGGTAGCACAGGGAATACACATGTCCCAATTTTCTTTACGAGATCAGTATTTTCCTGACCTAAAAATCAGACAAGAATGGTCTAAGGTTTTCAAAAAATGATAGGACAATTCCTCTTATAACTTCCCATGAAAACCTTCAAAAGAAACAAACAAGCCAAAGCTTACAATGCGGCAAATGATTACATCCCATATCCAAACGTGGCTTTAAGGGTAGTAAATAACTGCACTACTCAAAACTCCACCGACATAACTCACCAAACTAAAGAAAGAAATAGTAAGGTTGTGTAAATTTATACAAAGCAGTTGAAAAATTCAACACTTATTCAGAAGAAAAACTTTCAGAGAAGGGGACTAAAAGAAATTATTTTAACCTGATTTAAAAAAAAAAAAAGCACCTTCACAAATATGGTCAATGTCATATTTAACAGTGGGGCATTAATAACATCACAGATACATATTCTAGTATTCTAATGACTCAGATCTGGAAACCCTAGCTACAGCAGTAAGGTAAGATAAAAGAAATACAATCGGAATTTACAGATTGGAAAGAAAAAATGCGTAGGCAAATCTAGTTGTAGATAACAAGGAATTCAGAGGCTACCCAGACCTCCCCCACCCCAGGGCAGTTTGAATAAGAATGGCCCCCATAGGCACCTGTATTTGAATGCTTCAGGGAGTGGCACAACTGGAGAGGCATTAGGAGTGTAGCCTTGTTAGAGGAAGTGTGCCACTGTGGGTGTGGGTTTCAGAAGCTCAAACCAGGCCCAGTCTCTCTCTCTCTCTCTCTCTCTCTCTCTCTCTCTCTCTCTCTCTCTCTCTCTCTCTCTCTCTTCCTGCTGCCTGCAGATCCAGAGGTAGAACTCCCAGCCCCTCCGGCACCATATCTGCCTGAGTGCTGCCCAGCTGCGCTGCCTGCTGTCATGAGAATGAACCAAACCTCTGAAACTGTAAGCAAGCCCCACTTAAATGCTTTCATTTGTAAGATTTGTTGGGGTCATGGTTTTTCTTCACAACAACAGAGCACTGAATAAGACCCCACCCCTAAAAACCCTACCTCCCTATAGAATTAATAAACAAGTTTTATATGTTCATAGGACACAAGATCAAACAGCAATTATATTTCTTCATACTAGCATACAAATATGTGAATAGCAGAAACCAAAATTAAAAACACAATTCCTTCCACAGTATGTACAAAGAAAACAGAATCTGAAGGTGGGATGTTAGCAGCTATGGGTTGGAAAGGAAGAAGTACTACAAATGTGCAGGTGATAGGAATGAACACAGAGACAGGCCAGACAAAAATCTTTCCAAACCCTCTATGACTAATAAATGGTTTCGTCAAAATGGCAAAGATGGGAGACTGGAGAGAAGGCTCAGTGGGTAATGGAGTTTGCAGAAAACACAAGTTTGGTTCCCAGCTCTCATGGGGGGCAGTTCACAACCACCAATAACTCCAGCTCTGGAGGTATTGGATGCCCCCTACTGGCTTCTGCAGGTACTGCACTTATGTGTGCATGCCCATATGCACACACTCATACACATACACACACACATGCACACGCACACACACGTGTGCACACACACAATTTAATAATTTCAAATTACTGATGAAAATAAGTACTAAAGGAAGAGATGTGTTATATCTGTGAACTAGAAAAATTAACATAGTGAAGATGCAAATTCTCTCTAGATGGATCTATAGTTTTAGTGAAATGCCTTTAAAAATTTCTGCACAGTTTGTGGAAACAAATATATGTTAGTTCTAAATTCTGTGTAAAAAGAAACATACACAAGATAGTTTAAATGGCTGTGATGCAGAAGAATAAGGTGGGTAATGTCACCAAATACTAAGTTGTACTACATGACTATAGCAATAACTGTAACTGGTAACTTCAGAAGATCTGTAGACCAATTAAAAAAAAAAAGAGGAGGTCACACATATGTGTCCAAGTGATGTCTGGCAAGGGTGTTCTACAATTCGATAGAGGAGGAGAGATCTTTAACAAATGGGGCTGGAATTTGGAACGTACAGGGACAGGAAAATGAAGTTCAACTTCAGTCTCACATCTCAAATAAAAATTTACTCAAGATAGAATATAAAATGCAAAACTTAACAAAGAATATATATGAGAAACTCTTCGGGATCTGGGGCCAAGGAAAATGTTTTTGGGCTTCTCACCAAAAGCAAGACCCATAAAAGGAAGAATCTGGTTCTTTGAGTCTCTTTTATCTTTGAAATAAAAATTTAAAACTTTCACTCAGTGAGAGACTACGTGGAAAAGACAAAAACACTATGTAGAGAGAAAATATTTGCCAGCCACATTCTGCAAAGGACTGCTACCCAAAATACATAGAGAACTTTCAAAACTCAGTCAGAAAGTGAATGACAGATTCACAAATGACTCAGGGGTAAGATGTTGGAGGTTACTAGCTATCAGGCCAATAGAGTTAAAAATCACATGGGATGCTACAGCACACCTATCAAAACATGAAATAGTGACCAAATACAGGTGAGAATGAGGAGAAACTGGATTGTTCAGTCATGGTTGTGGGGAGTACAACCATTCCAGCTAATCTGAAAACAATGAGACAATTTCATTGACAACTAAGTATAGGAGGTTGGAAAGATTGCTCTGTGGTTAAGAGCTCTGGCTACTCTTCTCAAGGACCAGATTCAATTCCCAGCACCGACACAGAAGCTCACAACCATCACAAGGATTCTGATGCCTTCTTCTGGCATCCACTGGTACTACATGCACATAGTACACAGAGATACACGTCCACATAACGAAAAATTTAAGAAGAGAAAACTAAATGAGCAATTACCATAAAATCTAGTAGTAGCCCTCCTAGGCATTTATCCCAGAGGAAGGAAAGATTGTGCTCACACAAAGGCTCACACCGGACGCCATCTAAGACTTTTCTTTTAATATCAAAAACTGGACTGGAATCAGTTCAATTATTCTTTGGCCAATACCCAATTAAACAACTCTCCTGCATAGAAACCAGGGAATAGGGAATAGGCTTACCACAGATACAAACAAAAAATGATTTTCTAAGGAATAATGATGAAAGAAGAAAGATTATGTATGTGTGTGTGTGTGTGTGTGTGTGTGTGTACAGACATGCATATATTTTTTGAAACAGGGTCTCACTACACTGACTAAGCTGGCCTGGAACTCACTGTGTAGACCAGGTTGGTCCTGAACTCACAGCGATCCATCTGCCTCTTCCAGTGCTGGGATTGAAATGTAAGTTTCCACCTTCTGCTCATTTATGTATTTTTAAAGTCTTTTGTTAGTTTATATTATTAATTGTATGTACTAATGACTTTCATGTGGCATTTTCTTACGAGTACATAATGTATTTTGATCACGTTCAATCCAGATAACTTCTTTTGTCCTCTTACAACTCCTGGTAATAACTCATTTCTTCTTTTCAATTAGCCCCCTTTTCACGGGGCTTTCCTTGGGATTACAGTTCTATTTACACAACATTTTTGAAGTGGCAGACTTTTGAAGGTGGGGAACAGAGCAGACATGGTCCCGGGTTTGGGAAGGAGAGACAGGGAATGTGAGAGAGAAGAGGGCAGCAGACGGCATGGGGGTGCTGTGGCTGCGGCTGTGTGGCTGATGTGAAAATCTGTACAGATGTACCAACATAACCTGGCACATCTGAGACACAGAGACAGACTGTGTTCTTGTTGGTATCCCAACTGTGACATCATCAATGGCTTTTCAAACTATTACCTTTAGGGAAACACAGGCAAAACCCACAAGAGACTCTACAGTATTCCTTCTTTGTTTTAATATTTTTTGGCTGTTAATAAAAGCATTTGACTGAAGCATGGTTGACATAGAAGAAGCTGTACATACTTAATATATACAAGTCAATAAGGTTGGAGATAAGTAAACATTCATGAAACCTTTGCCTCCATCAGGGCCACAAGCACATCTGTGACTTCTCACAGTCTTTTCCTGTGACTTTATTACTGTTATTATTATTATTTTGGTGATAAGTACATGTAATAAGAGATCTACCCTTATAGCAATTTTTAAGTATACAACACATATCATATAGTTGGGATTAGGGATGTAACTCAGACAAAGAGTGTTAGTGTAGTTTGCACAAAGCCATGGGTTCAATCCCCAACGCCTCATAAAACCAGGCCTGGTAATACAGGCCTGTAATCCCAGCAGGAGAGGATGGAAGCAGGAGGAACAGAAGTTTATCTTAGATGCTCAGCGAGTTTTTAGGCTAACCTGGACTACAATGAAACTCTATCTCAAAAAATAATGCATGCAAGTCAATTGGTTATAGCTTTCCAGAGTGTTTTGGATTCCACACCCGAAGCTTTGTGTCTTTTAACCATATTGTAATTACATATGAATCAATAATTATTTCAATAAAATTTATATTAATGATCAATTAGCAGGTTGTGCCCCTAAAGCCCACATTTATTTTTTAATGATGCTAAATAGTATCCTAGCTAGCATTCTTTCAACCATATTGTAATTACATGTGAATTTTTAATTTCAATAAAATTTATATTAAAGATCTATTAGCAGGTTGTGCCCCTAAGCCCAAATTTGTTTCTAAAAATAATGTTAAACAGTGTCTTAATTAGCATTCACAGTCGACTTGGATCAGCCTAAAGTCATCTGAGAAGAGAATCTCAGTTGATGGATTGGCCAAATCTGATTGGACCACAGGCATGTGTGTTGTTTTTAATTGATGTGGGAGGGCCCAGCACACTGGAGACAGGGCCATCGTTCGGTAGAAGATCTCGGGCTGAGCATGAACCGGAGTGACTCAGCCCGTGAGCAGCATTACTCCAAGTTCCTGCGTCAGTTCTTGTCTTGACTTGCCTCGATGATAGACTGTGGTCTGTGAAGTGAAACAAACCCATTCCTTCCCTAAATTGTTTCTGGTCAAAACAGCAGCAGGAATCAAATTAGAATAGAAATATGTGGGTTTTAAGAAAGGCAGATGTTTCCGGATGGGGAAAGTGAGAGCCTAGAAATAGTGTGACTGGAAGATGTAACACTTATGACACAAACGTGGAAACATTGTTTCTTCATTGTTTTGAGAAAGACTCTTGCTAGGTAGCCAGAGCTGGACTGAAATTGCTATGTAGCCCAGGCTGTCCCTGAACTCAGAATTCTCCTGTTTCGACCTCCAGAGTTGGAAATACAAGAGCATGCAACCACGCCAGGCTTAAGTTTAAAATATTCTTCTGTAAGGGAAATAATATTCTACACAGAAAACCATTTTTAAGAAGTAAAACGACAGTGTGAATACCAGATGAAATAGACTTTAAGGCAGGAAGTGTTGCCAGATTTTTTTTTCAATCAAAAGATTAAAATGTCACTACCTTAGAAAACATAGTGAATACAAATTGGTATGGTTTCAACCTATCCACGAACGTTTATGTGTTAGAAACTTAATTCCAGGTGTTAAAAGATAGAAAAGTAGGCATAATATAATTTGAATTCTTGGGCCTCATGATGGAGTTAATGTCAATGATTAGGCAAGCAGGTTTGTTGTGAGGGTGGATTTACATTAAGAGAGACCATACTTGCTTTCTTCATCTTCTCTGAGAGCTCTCCTGTTCTCTACCATGTGACAAAACACCAGAAAGGCCCTTTCCAAATGCTGGTGCCAAGGACTGCCAATCCCTAGAATTGTGATCCAGGTGAACTTTATTATTTATAAATCCCCTTGTCTGTGATACTCTGTCATAGCAGCAGAAAATGAACTAAAACACAGAGACGCTTGCATCTAATAATAGCGTTTCAGAATACAGGAAGCTAGAATTCATAGAATTAAGGCAAGACAGAGAAAAATATGTATTCTGGGTCCTCAGAAATTCGTAAAATAACCAACTTTTTTTTAAAGCAAGATTTTAAGGTTCTAAATAACACTGCCAAGTGCTTTGACCTTATGTGACAGAAAAATGCATGCTCCCCAGAGACTCCTGGGATGTTCCAAAAGACAGAAAATACACTGGGCCAAAACCAAATCTCTGTCAAGTTTCCCTCCCGACCTTTAAATGTTACAAGGCACAGTCTCTTCATAGGAAATAAATAATAAAAATAAATCCAGAGGGTTGTGGGATGGCTCAGTGGGCAAGAGCACTTGTGCATTAAGCCTTAGGACCTAAGTTCAAATCCCTACCATCTACCTACAAAAGTAGACATGGCTGAATGTGCTTATAATCCCATCACTGGGGAAACAGAGACAGAAACAAACCCAGAGCCAACCAACCTGGTGTCAAGCTTCTGGTTCAGTGAGAGACCCTAACTTTAGACAATAAAGGGGGCACAATAGAGGAAGATGCCCTCTAGCTTCCACATAAGCAGACCCCCCTACACATAACACTTATATGCATGCACAGAACACACAAAAATACAACACCATATGGACACACACACACACACACACACACACACACACACACAGAGGGGGAATCCAACCAGAAAACTGTATTTCTAAATAGACAATACACTCCAAAATTAGCCAGGCCTCTAAAGGGAGATCACAAGGGAACTCAGAGACTATTTACAAAGAATGACAGTGAAAAGTAGCTCATCAAAATTGTTGGCATTTAACTCAAGTGGTGGTTAGGTGAGGGAAGCAGAAGATCGGTTGCCCAGACTTCCACGGGAGAAACAGAGTAAGCAACCCCTACTTCGCCCACTAAGTGCTCCAAGGACAGCACTGACTACACTGACTACGCGGAGCAGCTCTCTGGGTCTATGAAAAGAGTTGCAGACAGATTAGGAAAGACAACGAAATTGAAGTGCCGTTTTACCTATGCAGTGCTGTTTTACCTGTGCAGACCTTGCCAGAACTTCCCTGTTCTACCACCATAGATGTAATCCCAATTATCCCAAATCTTTTATCTCTGAGGTGAATTTTTAAATTTATTTTTAGTTTTGATTGCGTGTGTCAAGCGTGCACGTGTGAGTTTTTGTGCATGCGTGGAAGGGGATGGGGGCGGTGCTTGTAAGTAATTACCGACAAAGGCCAGAAGAGGGCGGCAGGTTCCCCCTCGAGCTAGAGTTACAGGTGGTTGAGAGCTGTCAGACCTGGGTGACAGGAACTGAACTTGAGTCCTCTGCAAGAGCAATGCGTGCACCAGTGCAGTTCTGGTGATGATTTTTTATTTTTAAAAATGCTACAGGAGAGACCTTTAATTCTAACTTAAAGTCTGGGAGGGAAGGTTCACAAACTTGGAGTGAGTGAGTGTGACAGTCTCTGATTTATCTCAAGAAAGTCTCAGAAAATCTGTCTACAATTCCCTTCACCCCACCCCCACCCCACCCTACCACTCTTTCCTTTTCTACTTCAGATTTGGACCTGGATGGCATGAGCTGGAAACTTGCCACAGAATAGGGGAACTAAAGCACCAACATCCTGGCCAGAGAATCAAAAAGCAGCGCTTCAGAGAATCATGAGGTATTAGGGCAATCACAGAGAGAACAGAGATAAATAAACTTCCCCAGATCATTAAAGATGCCGAGATTATCTTAGAGATAGACCAATTCCCAGACAGGCCTCTGGGTGGCGCACAAAGAGGTGTCAAATAAAAGGCACTTACCTTGATTCGCCGCCCACAGAAGGTCTGCACTCAAAGACTGAAGCGAACCAGGTTGATTGCTCCTTAAAATAATACCAGCCTCTGTGTAGGAATATGTAAGTGGCAATGTTTCATAACAAATTATTCAAAATGGCCAGAATACAATTGAAGCATTTTTTGTAATGCCAAAAAATCAGGAAAATCTAGACACTCTTGGTAAAGACAGTCAACATACGTTGAGATGACATTGATGTTGGAATTATCTGACGAAGACTAAAAAAGTCACTGTTACAAAAATGTTCTAACAGGCAAGGTACATATTCATGAAGCAAGTGGAAAAATTATCCACCCGTCACAGTGTGTAATGCCTGGGAACTTCCTAAATTTGATTGCATTTAAGTAAGATTCAGTAAATTCAGGGAATATCAAACTCAACAGACCCAAACTTCACACATTTCTGATGTGTCTGTCTGTCTGTCTGTCTGTGTGTGTATCTCTGTCTCTGTTTCTCTTTCTCTCTCTCTCAATGTGTGTATGTGTGTTCATATAGGTACTATGTATATAGTTATGTATATATGTGTATGCACATGGAGGCCAGAGGTTAATGTGGGTAGTGTCCTTCCTCTGTGGCACTTCATCTTATTTCTTGATATTGGGTGTCTCCCAGAACGTGGAAGTCATTGGTTTGGCTAAGCTGGATGTCCAGTGAACCCTGGGGATCCGCCTGTCTCTACTACCTAATGTTTGAGTGTGGACACACAGCCATACTCAGCTTTTACATAGATGCTGGGAATCTGAACTTGCGTCCTCACAATTGCATGGTGAAAACTTTATGGACCAAGTGGTCTCCAAGCAGCACTGATATATCCTAATCAAACTAAAGCCCGAGCAGTTTTGAAAGCATCCAGAGGAAGGGGCTACATTATTATAAGGAAATATGACTAAAGATTTCTCATTAAGAAATCACAGGGATTGGCAGCAAATGCTGAACATCTTATTTCAGGGCATAAAGGCATTCTCGGATGAGGAACCGGTGCAAGAAACTGTCCCAGGTGCTCAAAAACACTCACAGGTTTTGCTAAACGAAGGTCTCAAGGACAGGGGGAGTAATTCAGAAGAGAATCTGAGTCATCAGAAACAAGGGAGTGGGTGCAAAAAAGAAAGATATCTAGGTAAATAGAATGCACTAGTCCTCCCCACCCGCATGGCCATGAAAAGAACAGACAAGGTACATCATCAGCGCCACAGAAAGTGAAGTCTGGAAACTGACTCCCACTCATGTGGTTCCTTGAGTTTTCAACAAAGATGTCAAAAAAAAGCTTGAGCTAGGCAGACACAGGAGCGAAAAGGACAGTGGGAGCCTAAGGTCATATGTCGGCCCCGCCCCAGGGATCCACCCCCCATCACCCCATCCCCCAGCAACCCACCCTCCAACATTGACAAGCAAGCTGGTTCAGGCTTTATTTGCCACTATTGAGGAAAACAAAATGAGAATTTCATTAACATTGCATCAACAGGAAGCAGTAAAAAGAAAGGTAGTGAGCTTTGGATGACAGCCAGAGAAACAGTAAAAAAAATGATACTGAATAGAGTGGATGCCATCAAGCAAACTCTCATAGAGATGGGGAGCTCTGGGTGAGAAAAAGAAAGCAGGAGACTTAGCCAAGGACTCCCCAATTTGTTTAGAGATGTGACTTTATAAACCCGAAAAGTCAACACACTCTGTTTAAGACAAATTAAAAAACAAGAAACCATCATAATCCATTTATCAAAAGCCAAGACCAAAGAAGATGTTTTGGAAGCAGCAACAAAAAAACTATTTGTATATAACAGATCCTCAAAATGCAAAATCATATATCATCATACACGATTGAAACCAGTGGGGATTTAATAAGGTATTTAGAGCACTGGAGATAAAATGGTATCAATGAAGAATTCAATATCTGACAAGGCAACCCCTCAAAAATGAAGAGTTGAAGCCTGCCAAGGAGACGCACGCCTTTAATCCTGGCATGTGGGAAACAGAAGCAGATGAACTTGCAAGAGCTCCAGACCAGCTAGGACTTCATAGTAAGACCCCGTCTTAAAAATAAAAAGAAAGAAACGAAAAAGAAAGAAAGAGAAATAAAGAAACCCAAAAAACCAAAAAAACAATGGAGAGATGGCTCAGTGATTAAGAGCACTGCCTGTTCTTCAGGAGGACCTGGGTTTGATGCTTCGCACCTACATGGTGAAAACTGTCAGTAACTCCAGTTCCAGGGGACCTGGCATCCTCTTCTAGCTCCCAAGGCACTGCATGCACATGGTACACAGATATAGAGGTGGGCAAAACATCCAAACACATAATAAAATAAAATATGGATTTTTAAGAAATGAGAGGAGAATTAAGACATTTTCAGACTTTAATGTCCTCCTTTATATTCATAATATAATTCACTCCATATTCATAATATAATTATAAATGAATACCTAGTCAGGAGAGAAGTCAGGAAATGGGAGGATTCAAACAATACTTTCAATGAACTAGAACTAGTAAGCACACACACACACATACACACACACACACACACACACACACACACACACACACGTTTTCATGTGTACTCCACATGCCAAACATTCCTCAACAACAGAAAATACATTAGTCTCCAATGCGCACCAAGCAATCTCCAGGACTGATCACATGAGATGATAAAGCCAGGCTCTCTCTGTAAGCTTGAAACTTTTGAAGTCATAAGAAGTATGTTCTTTGACTACAATGGAATAAAGCTTCTACTTCTATCAATAATGGTAAGAAAATGACAGAGTCCACTCACTAATAAACAAAAACAAGACAACACATTCTTAAGCAGTGGAAATGGGGCACATTGTGGTTAATATGAACAAAAACACATATCTAATTAAGACTTGAACAAAAGGGAGGGAGGGAGGAAGAGAGGGGGAGAGAGAGAGGGAGGGAGAGAGAGGGAGAGAGAAGGGGGAGAAGGACAGGAAGAGGGAGAGGGAGAGAGAGGGAGGGAGAAGGAGGGAGAGGGAGGGAGGGAGAGGGAATGAGAAGGAGAGGGAGGGGGAGGGAGAGGGAAAGGGTGAGGGAGGGAGGGGGAGAGGGAGAATGGAGCAAAGGCAGTGCTCTGGAGAAACAGAAAGGTATAGATGTCTACATTTAAAACAGAAGGAAGTGACTGGAGAGACTGCTCAGTGATTAAAAGTACTTACTCTTCTTCTAAAGAATCTAAGTTGGCTTCCCAGGACCCCAGTTAGGTAGCCCATGGCCCCCTGTAACTCTAATTCCAGGGGATCTGGTGACCTCTTCTGGTTCCCATGGGCATCTGCATGTACATGCACATAAAAGAGGTGGACATATTAAAGTACAGATGAAATTAAGTCTTCCAACAAAGGAGACAGGTCTCTACCATGATGCAGCTATACACCTTGAGGGGTATCTTTGTTAAAAAAAATTAAAAAAAAAAAGAACAGGTTGCTAAGAAGAAAGAAAACAACAGAAGGTTGAAAGGTGTGGAACAGAGAACAGAATTGAAAAAAAAAAGGCTGTTTTGTGCTGCTATTGCGTTGGTATTTGGGGGAGGGGGAGAATGATTAATAAGATTGGCGAAGGAGAAGAAGAGCATGCAGCCAGTCATGAGACACGGCCAATTTTGATACTGAAGCCTGAGGCCACTGCCATTTACACTGAGCACCCAAGAACACTGAAAGCTAATTAGCAAAAGAAATATCAATAAAAGATTGTAATGTTTTAAACTTGTGGGTTTTGTGAACATGGGCATATTTATAGCTGTCCCCAAGAAGACTGCAGGACATACCTGTAATGGTAGAAGAAATGCAAACGGGCCTACTGGTTCCAACATTACAGAGCAAACAGGAATTTTTAGAGAATTCAGATAAACATCCTCATTCCTTGAGGAATTGTTTACAGCAGCCAAAAAGCAGAAAAAAAACAAGTGTGGGGCATATATGTATGTATGTATTCATGCATGTATTCATGCATGTATGTGTGTATGTATATACATGTATGCATGTATGTATACGTGTACATGTATATGTATGTGTGCATGTATGTGTATGTATATATGTATATATGTGTATGTATATATGCATGCATATATGTGTGTATCTATGTGTGTATGTGTGTGTTTATGGAATATTGTGTATATATATTTCTATATACATGCGTTATATAATATATATATATATATATGGGAAACTACTCAATCATAAAAAGAAATAGAGATCTGTTTCATACTGCAACATGGGTTAACCTTGAAGACATTACATTAAGTGAAATAAGCCAAACACCTACATGAGATATTCATAATAGGCATTTTCACAGAGATATGTGATAGAATACAGGTTACCAGTATCTGAGAGGAGAGATGGAGGGTTGCAGAACTATGGCTTAATAATGTAGAATTTCTGCTTGAAGTGGTTTAAAATTTTTTATTGAAAAGAGCAAGCAGTGGTGGTTGAGTATTGTAGGATAAGTGTACTGTGTGATTGTATAATGAAAAATGCCTAAAGTCACACACACACACACACATTTATACATATACACATACACATACATATAATGATATGCTCACATATAATACACATATATTATATGATCAGAAAACAAGAGAGAAGGCCTCACACTTCAGTGTCAGAACGTTGGACACGGCTCATGATTGGCTACACTCTCTTCTTCTCCTTTGCCAATCTTATTAATCATCCTCCCCCTCCCGCCAAATAGCAACACAATAACAGAAAAAAAAAGGCTTTTTTTTTCAATTCTATTCTCTGTTCCACCAGATTCAATTGAAACAACAAAAGTGAAAATTTCCTTCAGTAATACATCCTGGAAAAACTGGAGGACAACATAGCAGTAAGGAAGTTCAAATCCTATCTTACATTGTATATAAAAATCAAGTCAGGATGTATCGACAGCCTCAAGTACAACTTGAAACTATTAAGGTTTAGGGGGAAAGGGCCATAAAATCCAATTGTGACCTTGGGTTGCCTTTTGGGGCTGGTATGGAAAGCCTGAGCATAAAATAAGAAATTGATAAATTAGACTTCATCAAAATTTAAATGTTCTTCTCATGAAAGACACCATTAGGAAAATGAATAGCCAATCTACAGCCCAGCAGCAAATATTCGCTGAACATATATCTTACAAAGGACTTGTATCCAGAAAATGTAAAGAACCACAAGCCCCAAATAAAACAGGCAAACAACCCAATAAATATACAGATAAAGGACTTGAGGCACGTCTGAAGTGTCTGAGAGAGAGACAGAGGAATGAACAGGAGTGGTCAGAAAGCAAAGGGAGAAGGCTCTCTATCTCAGCCATTGTCAGGAGAATGCAAATTAAAACCACAGTTAGCTGCATTAGAATAGCAAAAAACTCATTAGAATAGGGGGGGGGAAAGCAATCAAGAGAACAGAAACAAAGTATCACTGAGTCTGGAGCAGCCTGAACTCTTATCTGCTGCTAGTGGAGCTGGGAGACTGCTTCTCTACCCCGGAAAGCTCCAGCGATTGTATTACAAAGATGAGCCAAGAATCTCCTGTGAGCCAGCCATGCCGGTTCCAGGCTCTTGCCCAGGAGGAATGAAAACAAATGTTCACTGGAGAAGTTGTTTGTAGCAGATTTAATCCTAATGACAGGGGGAAAAATGGAATAATTCAAATGTATAGGAAAAGAAGAATGGGTTTTAAAATCATGATATCTTGTACGGTGGAATACGCTATAATAAAAAGAAATGTCTCAATAGAGACCGGCATCACAGACAGAAACAAAGAAAGCCAGGCACAAAGGATCTCCCATTGTATAAGCATGTGTGTAAAAGTTCTAAACAGGGAAGGAAATGTGTCAGAACAGTGGCTCACCTCTACGGTGGGATGGATGAACTGGGAGGAAATGTTTTCAAAGGAGATGTGAGTTACATGGGTGTCTGTCAACCTGTCAAAATTATACAGCTTATATTTGTGTGTTTCTGTGTAAACAGACATTTTTGTTTTAAAATTCAAAACTGTTTTTGAATACAAATATAACATCAGAAGCAATCAGCCTTACACAGGGAGCTGAGGCTATCAAAGCGCATAGGACTGAGTCTATTAAGCCCGATTACAGCAGAGAGCTTGTGCTGTCTGATAAGGCTGGAGATCAGTGGGGCCGGAGTCGAGCTGACAAAAAGAGATGGAAAGAGGAGCCATTCCGTGGACATGCTCCAGAAGGCCCGAGTCAGGAAGGCAGGTAAATGGGAGCCCTTTTAAAATGCATAATGGAAAAATGTTGAAGGATTTTAAGCTGGGAAACACCATGTCCAATTTGCCTTATTTTTAAAAGATTACCAGTAACGGCTGCGTGAGAACAAACCGAGGAGACCAAGCAGCAAATCAGAGAAGCTAGAAAAGAAGTGCTGATAAATGATATGTAGCAAAAGCAAGGGGAGGTGGTCCATCACTCCATCACTCCTAGAAGGAGATAAGAGACAGAGGGAATTGATGCTGTGCTGGGGTGGGGTCTGGACATAAGACACTGGCATGGTAGCCAAATTAAAGACTTCAGAAACAGAGGTGAGGCTGCTACCATTTTCAAAAATATGATGTATTTGGAGAAATCTGGATGTGGGAGAAGAGCCTGAGGACATTTTGGACATCGGGAGTCTGAGAATCGAATATGAGAGACACATCTGGGATGTCTGGATGTTAATGTATGGAAGTCACAGGGAAGGTGGAGACGGGAGCCTCTGGTGGTGTTTGAAGCTCTGATATAACGAGATGAGAGAGGGCAAAGGTCTCAGGTGAGTCCTGGCCATGACATGGCAGAAAGAACATAGAGAGGTGAGTGCAGAAGCCAAAATCTACAAGAATAGAGAAGCAGAGCTTACAGAAACAGAGGAAAGTGATATTCTGGAAGTGTTCAAGGAGGAAGTGTTCAAGGAGGAAATTTTATTTATGCTAAATAAAATTGAAAAGTTCAGTAAGAATTATCTGCAGGATTTAGGAACATGGCGGTGGCTGGCAACTTGACAGCTATCACAGTCAAAGCATGGTAACTGAATCCACACCACACAAAGTGAAGAAATAATTAGTGGCAATATAGACTCCATGGTGCACTCACTTTTTAGATACTTTGCTATGAAAAAAAAATAAGAAAAGCAGAGCATCTGAGGCTTGGAAGGAGGGAAAGCATGGTGTAAGCTTTTAGGGCACTCAAAGTGAGGTTTTGAACAACCATGGGGATGCTGGTTGCCAGCCAGAGTCCTCCCAGAGACAGCTCCATTCTCAAGGAAGATCAGGATGGCATTTTGAAAGAGAAGTCTCCACGGAGAAAGGGGTTCCAAAAGGGAGGCAAAGCAGCCTCAGCTGTGTGGGAGAGTTAATCCTCGTGGATGCAGGCATAGAGAAAATGCATAGTAACATGGCCATGGCTGGCAACTCGATAAAGTAGACAGACTTGACTGTGGTGGTTTGAATAGGCTTGGCCCATGGGAAGTGGCACTATTAGGAGATGTGGCCTTGTAGGAGGAAGTGTGTCACTGTGGGGGTGGGCTTTTAAGGTCCCTTGCTCAGGCTCCACTCAGTGCAGAAGAGACCTTCCTCTCGACTGCCTGTAGAAGACAGTCTTCTCCTGGCTGCTTCATCCAGGATCGAGATGTAGAACTCTCAGCTCCTCCAGCACCATGTCTGCCTGCATGTTGCCATGGTTCCCACCATGATGATAATGGACTGAACCTCTGAAACTGTAAGCCAGCCCCAATAAAATGTTTTTTTCTTTATAAGAACCACCTTAGTCATGAGTATTTCTTCACAGCAATAAAATCCTAACATATTGACCAAACCAAACCAAAAAGTCTTCTAGAAAAATATAGTAAATGAAAAGTCACATTAAAGAGTCGAGGTTCTTTGAAAGGAAGTAGTTACAGTCATAGATTCCTAAGTCTCCGGGGAGACTAAAATGGAGACAGATGGGGAAACTACATGTGCATGAGGTGGGAGTGGGACTCAGACACTGGATTCAGACTGATCCAGTGTGCACATGAGAAAGAGTGCAACCCAGATCTCTATTGGAGAGCAGGTGCTGGGATTGTAATTTGAGAGGCTATTGTATCATTGGTGGATATTTTAGAGTCTACTAGGAAGCCATGGACATCAGCAGTGGAGTAAACTGTCTCGGGTGGATGACTATAAAAACCTCAGGCTGTAGTCATGTGCTAAAGGTGCTGTGAGCTGTGACTGAAGCAGTATAAAAACTCAATTTTCTCCTCATTCTGGAAGCTGGAAACCAAGATCAAGGTGTCAAAAGATTGGGCCCCTTGTGAGGACTGCTGTCCTTGGAGTGAGGATGGCTGTCTTTGTCTTCCAGTGTTCACAATGCTGTCCTTCTGCTGCTGTGTTCCTGTGGTTCTATTCTTCCTCCTTATAAGAGCAATAGATTGGATGAGGCTCCATCCATTGCATCTCATCTGACTTCAATTTCCCTTTAGCCTTGTCTCCAAATGTCCCCATTCTGAGATCATGAGTTAATCCAGCAGCTTCTAAATGTGGGAGGGAGGGCTAGTACAACTCAGCTCGTCACAATGGGTCTTAGAGGAGTTGTTTAAGTGGACCTCAGGGTGCTCAGGATATCAGCAGTAGGAGATGGGAGATAGGAGGTGGTCCCTGTGTGATAAGGGAAGGCTGTTTCTCAATACATGAGTCTGTGAGAGAGCAGTGGTCTAGTAAAAGATGCGAAAACACCAGCCCCCATCCTTCAGAAGTACAATCTTGGCTTTTGTGAGCTGTTTTCCTATTCTGCAAAGTACTGTGTTTCTTTGTTATTTCTAAGAGGTTTCTGTTGTACATTTTGTGTTTTCTGTCTAAGATCTGGCCATTAGCAAATAGCAATAATTTTCCTTCTTACTGTCCTTCTCCGATTGTCCTTCTCCGCCTTTGATTTCCTTCTCTCCCCTGATTGCTCTGGGAAGGACTCCTGGTACTATAGTGAAAAGTTGTTGCAAAGGTGAGCATGCCTGGCTTCTTTCATTAAAGTTCTTTATATATATATATATATGTATGTATGTATATATATGTATATATATACACACATATATATGTATGTATGTATATATGTATGTATATATGTGTGTATGTATGTATACATACATATACATATATGTGTGTATATGTACATATTTATGTTGTATACATGTGTGTATATGCATGTGTGATGTGTTCATGTATGTATGTGTGCATTGTGTGCAGGCACATGTGTTTCAGAATGTGTTTATGAAGGTTTAAGGACTACCTCAGGTTCAATATCCACCTTTTACCTTGTTTAAGAGGATTCTCCCTTTCTTTCCTGTTTGTGCCAGGTTAGGCAGTCAGGAGCTTCCAGGGGTTCTCCTGCCTCTGCCCCCCAACCCCCTAATTTTGAGAGTGTTGAGATCACAGATACGCACTATCACATCTGGCTTAATGTGGGTGGCAGGGATCTGAACGTAGGTCCCCAAGCTTGCGTGGCAATCCATTGAGCCATCTCCCTAGCTTATCTTCATGGCCTCTGCTGTGCTCAGGCTCATTCCATTTATACCTAATTTGTTGAATATGAGCAAGTGCGGTGGTGCACACCTGCAATCTCATTACTTGGGAGGCAGGAGAATTGCCATGAGTGCAAGGCCTACCAGGGTCATCTAGGGAGACCCCATCACAAAAACAAGAATATTGACTTTTATATCTGAGAAGGTGACTAAAAGGGGTCCATTATTCTTTCTGCGGATGTAATCTAATCTCTCCATTTGCATGTGTTGAACCATCCTAGTATCCCGGGCATATACCCACCTGCTCATGAATGGTCCTTTTCATCGGTTGGTGACTTTGACTTGCTGGTATTTTGTTGGGTACTTTTGCATCTATGCTATTTAAAGATATTGGTCTGTCATCATTATTGTTTACCATGTCCTTTCCGACTTTGGTACCAGGGGCTGCCAACCTCATACAGAATTTAGAAGTAGCCCCTCTTCTTCGGCTGTTTGGAGGAGTTTGTGAAGCGTCGCTTTAGATGTTGAATAGAATCCATCAGTGTGGCAGAAGGTCCTGGGCTGTTCTTTGACAGAAGATCTGTTATGCCAGTTCTGCCTCCTTACCCATTATTGGTTCATTCACGTTTTCAATTTATTTGTGATTCTGCCTAAATTCCTTGATTCAGTCTAGAAATTTGTCCATTTTCCCTGAATTATCTAGATCTTGCTGTGCATTTGTTCATAATAGTCTCTTATGGCCTTTTTTATTTCAGTGGTTTCAGTTGTAATATCTTTTCCTTCGTTTCTGATTTTATTTATTTGAGTATCTTTTTTTTTGTCTAGCTCAAGGTTTGTATATTTTGATTATCCTTTCTAAAAACTCAACTCGGTATGATATTTTATGTTGTTTTGCCAGCCTCTATTGAATTTATTTCTGCTCTGTTATGTGTTATTTCTTCCCTTCTGCCACTATCAGGTTTAGTTTTCTCCTTGCCTGATTTCTTGAAGCACGGTGTTACATTGTCTGAGCTCTTCCCTCTTCTCTGATATAGGCACTTGATGTGCTCTTGGGTTTGCTTTTATTATGTCCCATAGCTTTGGTATGTAGTATTTCCATTTCCAACTATCTCAGGATTCTTAAAAAATATCTCCAATATTCTATAAAAAAAAAAGCATGAGAGAATGATCCATGTATTAGAGCTATAAAACTTTGAAATATTTAGGAGTATACAAGGAGTTGAAAGACTTAATACTGGAAACTATAAAAGGTTAATAAGTGGGAAGATATTGTTTGTCTATGAATAAGAATAATTAATATTGTTAAAATTCTCAAGCTACCTAGAGTGATCTATTAATTCAAACTGATCCTCCATCAGAGTCCAACACTGTTTCACACAGAAATAAGCAAAGGAATCCTAAAACACATGAGAACAATAAAATAACGCCTTAAGTAGCTGAGGCAGCTGTGAGCAAATTCAACCAAGTTGAAAGAATCATACTACCTGATATCAAACTATACCACAACACAGTTGTAATCAAAATAGCATGGTACTGATATAAATCCAGATTCTACAACCCAGGAAACAGAATAGAGAGCACAGAAATGAGCCCAAGCATGTATACCCAGCTAAATGACTTTCTACAAAGGCTCCAAGTAATCAAATTTGGAAAAAGACAATTTCTTCGATAAATGGTGTTTGGGGAATTTGACGTTTATCCTTCTTCATTCTACACAAAATTAAACTCAAAATGGATTAAAGACTTAAACATAAATAGTAAAATAGTAAAATGACTATAAGAAAGTCTAAGAAGAATAACCAGATGTTGATCAAAGCCATGATTTATTAGATTGGATTTTAAGCAACAAAAGCAAAAATAAACAAGTTACAAATATCTTCACGATAAAGGAACAAGAAATAGTAAAGATGCAACTGATGGATTGAAACACAAATATTTGAAAACCATCTGTGTGGTAAAGGGTTAATATCTAAAGTATAAACAATTCAAATAACTCTATAGAAGGAACACAAATAATACAATTTTAAAATGGGCAAGGAATGGGATAGACATTTCCAAGAAATATCTACAAATAGTCAAAAGGTAAGCAAAAAATTTCAGGATTAATCCCTGGAGGAAGGAATGCTCAAACCACAATGACCTAACCCTTCACACCTAGAAGGATGGCTACTACCAGAAAAAAAAATGACCACTGAAGAAGATGTGGGGGAAGAAGCACCCTTACACTGTTGATGGAGACAGTGATGGTTTAAATGAGAATGGCCCCTACAGACTCATATGTCTGAGTACTTGGCCCATAATTGGTAGAATTGTTTGGGAAGGATTAAGAGGTGTGGCCTTGTTGGAAGAAGTGTATCAAAGATTAACAGCATTCTCAGAACAGTCCTCTCTGTGTGTCTCTCTGTCTCTCTCTGTCTCTATCTCTATCTCTCTGCCTCCAACTTGCAAATCAAGACATTAACTCTTGTTGTTTCTACCTCCATAACTTTACTCCACCATCATGGACTCTAACACTCTGAAACTATAAAGCCCCAAATAAAATATTCTTTTTTAAGTTGCCTTGGTCATGGCATTTCATTACAGCAATAGAAAAGTAACTAGGATAGAAATATAAATTATTATAGCCATTATGAAAAACTGTGTGGAGGTATTTCAAAATAGGTACCTACTTCTGGGCAGAGGTCCAAAGGAATTGGTACCATCACATGGAAAAGGACAGCTGCACTCCTATTGTCCTCGAAGCATAGTTGACAATTGTCACATTCTGAAATCAACCAAGCAGTTACCAGCCAGTGAACTGGTAAAGAAACTGTGGTACAATACACAATGGAATACTATTCTCTCTTTAAAAAGAAAAAAAGATTGTCTTTCCCAAGAACATGGATGAAATAAGAAAAGTGAAATGCCCAGACACAGAATGACAAGTAGATGTTACTTTTAAGTGCAGAATCTGGAACAATTGAATCTAAAGAGAAAAGATAGAATGCCAGTACAGAGGGTGAGGGGCTGGAACAATGGAGAATTAACAGGCAAAGACACAAACTCTCAATTAAGACAGGGGGTGTGTGTTTTCTTTTGAGATACATCATGCAGTTTTGCATAATATATTGTACATTTCAAAATCACAAAGGGGCTGACTCTTGAGTGTTTTGGAAACAGAAAATAGAAAGCATTTGGGGTGCTAATCAACTTGATTTAATTATTTTGTGTTGTATTGATAAATTGCAATATTGTTTTGTACTTGGGGAGGATATACAATTAATACCCACAATTTAAAGTTTTCAATTATGTAAAAATATGCACCTGAAAGCAGAGCAGTGTCCTCCTTAGATAACAGCTGTCCCTCAAAAGCAGCAGCATGGGTCTGGAGAGATGTCTCAGTGGTGGAAAGCAACTGATGCTCTTGTAGAGGCCCTGGGTTCAGTTCCCAGCACTGACGCGGTAGGCTGGAACCAACGTGGTGGTCCTGTAAACTCCAAGAGGTTTGACCTTTATGGACCTCAGAAACATGTGGCACACATACATGCATTCAGGCAAGCACTCAGACACGTGAAAATAAAATAAATAAGTCTTTTTAAAATGTCTATGTTTTCTTAAAAGGAAGAAAAAAGATAAAGGGGATATGGTGAGGAAGCTAAGATATGAAGCTGCCCAATCAGAGCAAGCAATCTGCACTGGCTGCCCTGGCCTCAGCCCTCTAGTGTGTGTGTGTGTGTGTGTGTGTGTGTGTGTGTGTGTGTGTGTGATGGGGGGGGAACATGTTCCCTCACCATTCATCCCAACTTCAAAGCAATACTGTTCATTGCCTACTGCTTATATGAGGCACTATCACCTCTTTAAATTGGCATATTCACCCAGTGATATGATGGGGCTACTTGCAAAATGGTACCAGATTCTGTAATCAAACTTTCCCATCCATTTGTCATTTTGTTCCCGGTGAACACTGCCCCGTGGGCTCAGTCAGCTTGCTTTCCATTATCCCAAGGACAACCTGAAGTTTAAGAGTTGCATCCAGGGACTCGGTGCCTCCCATGACAAGGATCCAATTAAAGCGCCAAGGGCTGAGAAGTGTCTTTACTTCATTCACGTAAGGTCAGGTGATTCCCACTTCAGATTTTCGAGTTAATGTTCAAAATGTTTAAAAAGCCAGCTGTGTGCAGTGGCTTAAGCTAATCCTGCAAGACGCATTTAGCCAAAATAAGCATGTGCAAATGCAGAAATTGGAGTTTGGAGCTGGAACGTCTGAAGGACAGGATGTGCCTGCACATTGAGTACATTTTCCTCTGTGGAGTGAGCCAAGCACTTTACAGAGATGATGCATTGCTAAAGACTGTCTAGAAACAGAAAAATGAACCTGAGCCAGGGCAGACTTGCCTGCCTCACAGAGACCAGCACCTTTCAGAAATGAGCTGACTTACTATGTGCTCCATCGCCAGGAAGAAAAAAGAAATCATGACTTTGTTTGTTTGCTTGTTTGAAAACTGCATATATGGTTGACTGCACATCTCCAGTTAAACAACGGGAAAATAATCATGCAACTATTTTCATTCTGCCAGAATGTTTAAAAGCCTGTTTTGTTTCATGTCCTGTGCTGGATGCTAGGGATATGTTACAGGGTGGTGTGGGGCGGGGTGGAGCGGGGACGTGGAACAAAACAAGACTGCTATGCCTACCGATCTTCATGTCTCCAGAAAGACAGGCAGTGGCAGATCAGATCAGTTTCTGTTGGAGAAGAGTTGTGCCTGGGTCCTGATTCCCAATCTGTAGATGAAGGAGAAAGAAGCAGAGGGCATCCAGACTGACAAAGCTTTACTTTGCAAGGCATTTTCCAGGAAGGAAAAAAAATGTGATTTCACACATAGATGTGCTATTTTAAAGGAGGGAGGAAGAAGTTGTGCTTAACACAAAGGAGATTCATTTAAAGGCTTTCTGAAGTCAGAGCGCTTTGGGCATTATGCATTTTCACAGCCGATGGGTATCAAGTGCACGGCTTTGTCAGCAGGTCCAGGACACATCTTTAAGTTGAAAGAGATTTCTGAATAGGCAGGGCTGGTGACCACAGTGAGAAGTCAGTCTCCAAGAGTAACATCCTCTGATCTTCTGATCCAAGGACAGCCCACCACCTGTGTTCTGGGTTCCACATCTTTTTCCTTCCTTGTTCCTTGCGAATGTTGCTCCTGATTACTTTTGCTTTTAAAAAATGAATTCTCTGTCTCTGTGTGTCTGACTTATCTGTCTGTCTCTTTGTCTCTCTCACTGTGTGTGTGTGAGGGAGAGGAAGAAGGAAGAAAGGAGAGACAGGCAGGCAGGCAGACAGACAGACAGACACACACACACACACTGGGTATCCCAATATAATGCTCTCCATCATATTCCCTTGAGATAGGGTTTCTCAATAAGCCTGAAAATAGGCTAACATCTAGCAAGCTCCAACAATCCTCCCGTCTCTACTGGGCTCCCAAGCAGTCTAGGGTTGCAATTGCCCATACAGCCATGCCTTGCTTTTTACATGGACCCTGGGCATTCAAACTCAGGTCCTCATGCTACTGCTTTTACTCACTGGATGCTCTTTCCAGTCCTCACCTTTTCCATGTCTTCAGACTCTTTTTTGTTTGTTTGTTTGTTTGGTTGGTTGGTTGGTTGGTTGGTTTTTTGGGTTTTTTGGTTTTTTTTGGATTTGGTTTTTTGAGACAGGGTTTCTCTGTATAGCCCTGGCTGTTCTGGAACTCACTCTGTAGACCAGGCTGGCCTTGAACTCAGAAATCCACCTGCCTCTGCCTTCAGGTGTGCGCCACCACGGCCCTGCGTCTTCAGACTCTTTACCAGCACTTTACCACACACACCCTGCCCCAGTCATGTTCCCATTTAAACAGATAATGCTGTCACGATGGGGCCACAGTAGTCATTAAGTTTCCATATAACCTCCTGTGGAGGGTCAGGGAATGAACTCAAGGAAGAAGGAATAGACCTGAGAACAAGGGGGGGGGGGGGAACGGGAGGCGGGAGGCGGGAGGCAGGGCCATGCTCAAAGCCTTCCACCATGTCCGCAGAAAGCTCTCTCAAGGCCATTTGCCAGTTCCTATACCAACTAGTTACACTCACTCTTTCCTGAACTAGTCCACTGCCTTCATGAGAAGTCTAAAAAAGCCAGTTTTCTCCTTTGTTTCCTTCCTTGTTTGTTTCCTTCCTTCCTCCCTCCCTCCCTCCCTCCCTCCCTCCTTCCCTCCCTCCCTCCCTCCCGTCTTTCTTCTGTTATTTCTTTCTGGTTTTCTTTTTCTTTTTTCTTTTCTTTTCTTTTCTTTTTTTTTTTTTTTTTTTGAGGCAGGATCTCATGTTAGGAGGACCCCAAACTTCTCATCTTCATGAGTTCTATCTCTTGAGAGCTAACAGAGTCACTTTGCCGCCTGTCTGTCTGTCTGTCTGTCTGTCTAGTCTCCATATTGCAGCCAGAACGGTCTTTTCAAAGTATGACTCTTGTGCAAGTCCCTACCAAGACTTCAGGCCCAGTGGTTCAGGCCTTACCTAGGTCCTCTGCCTCATTGAGCACCCGCCCCACAGCCGCCATACCTCATTTCTAACCCACACTTTGAATTTGCTCATCTCCTTCTGGCCAGAGAACACCACTACATTGATTCCCAGCCAGAGGTCAGTAATGGTGACTTTGGTTTTCTTTTAAGAGCAGCGGAGATGCTGAAGGGGTTTGAGGTGGAGGAGCGTCGACACGCATGTGACTTTATGTCCCTGAAGAGACACCTTAAGATCGAATTTGAGAAGACAGAATTAGCAATGAGACAGGCAGGGGAGCCTCTGTCTGAGGCTTTAAGTGGAGGCTTGAAGAGGGTGATCTATCATAACACACAGAGAGAGGAGGACAGGTTTGGAAACTGAGATGGTCTGAATCTGCTCATGGACTGACTGGGTAAAGGAGAGCAAGAGGCATTGCAGAATCGAACTGGGCTCTCTGAGCTTCGGCTTGGGCCACTGAGAGGCTGTGAGCTCATTTCCTGAAGTCCTCAAAGGCGCAGATGGGCCTTCGCTGGCCTCCTCCACTGAATGCCTCCTGCCACGTTCTTGATGGGCTCTGGACTGTCAGGTTAAGGAGGGCAGGAAATGCTCCACAGCAAATAAACTGTGAAAAATACACCAGGGGGGAGAAGGCTGAGGGGCCTGGCCTGGGTGAAGCGCTGAGGAAGGGTGCTCCTTGGAGAGGAACTTGAGAAACCCTCTTGCCTGTCCGTGGCACCACGACCTCCCTCTGCATATTGGTCCATCCTGTGCATCAGTTCGTTCACATTCGTCCATGTCTAGTCCAGACACCATTTCTTACCCTTTCGATTTCTCCCCCCTCCCCCACTTCACTACCGCAGCCCAATGCTCCCCTAACCCAACTTCTGGCAAAACACCAATTTTGGATGAATTCAATTATCGCTCTTCTCTGGTTGCTAAGCAGTGTTGGAGATCTACAGGGATTGGTGCCACTGCAAATCACTGGTGCTGCTCCACATTTCTGGTCTTGGACTTCAGGCGACTTCAGGTGCTGCTGGCTGTTCTCCCCTAGATCCCTTGTTAGCTCTCTCACACTCCACGGTGGTTCCTGCAGATTTTCTTTAACCCTCTCCGAAATTCCACTTTCTCCCAAGGTGGATCAACTAACTCACTGCACTCCCAGAAAACAGGCACACCACCAGAAAGGAACTACCCAGCTTTCTCCAGCACCTTGTGAATTTTGGTCCCAACCGACATGCCCTTATCTCTCCCTTGTCCTGCAGCTGTCCTGTTTACTGCTTCAGTCTGGGTCTCAACCTTCTCATTTGCTTGAAAAATTCTTCTATTCATCCTCTCTCTGGTTAGCACCCAGCTCCTCCTCTACAGATTTTTTTTATAACTATACTAAAGCATGCTCATATCTCCCCAATTTGAACATAACAATGACAAAGGACCTAATTAAAGGACCTCAACACAAGACCTGAAATTCTAAAACTGTTAGAGAAAAAAAATATTAAGGTTTGTTTGTTTGTTTATTTATTTATTTATTTATTTATTTATTTATTTTTACTTAACAAATAATAGTGAAATAGGGGCTTTCTGAACAGAACTCCAATGAAAGAAACAAAGACAAACAATCAACAAATGGGACCTCATGGAAACTAAAACATTCTATGTAGCAAAAGGAACCTCAATCAGGTGCAAAATGCAGTCCAAGAACAGGAGAGAACCCTGGCCAGCTGTGCATCTGAGAGAAGCCTTATGTCTAGACTATACAAAGAGCTAAAGAAGCTAAACAAGCAAACAGAAAACAACAAAAAACAATGCCCAGTCAAAAACTGGGCTCTGAACCTAGTCAGAGAGTTTTCAAAAGAAGAAATGCATGTGTTCGGGGAAACCCTCTAAGAAGGGCTCACCATCTTTCTTTAGCTGTAAGGGAAAGAAATGCAGGTTAAAACTACTTTGAGATTCCATCTCAGTCCAATCAGATCAGTTATCATCAAGAAAGCAAATAACATAACAAATGACTCCCATGAAGAAGTATGGAGAGGGTCCTGATCCTGGAAAGGATTAATCTAGCATTGGAGGGGAATATAAGGACAGAGAAAAAGGAGGGAGGTGATTGGAGAATGGATGGAGAGAAGAAGGTTTATGGGACATATGGGAAGGGGGGATCTGGGAAAGGGGAAATCATTTGGAATGTAAACAAAGAATATAGAAAATAAAAATAATAAAAAAAAAGAAAGCAAATAACAGCTAGTGTTACCATGGATGTGAGGAAGGGGAAAACCTTATGTACTGTTGGTGGGGTTTTAAACTGGATATCCATCTGGAGGTTTCTCAAAAAGATTAAAATAGAACTACCATGCAGGACTGGAGAGATGGCTCAGTGGTTTAGAGCACTGACTGCTCTTCCAAAGGTCCTGAGTTCAAATCTCAGCAACCACATCGTGGCTCACAACCATCTTGAATGAGATCTGACACCCTCTTCTGGTGTGTCTGAAGACAGCTACAGTGCACTTACATGCAATAATAAATAAATCTTTCAAAAGGAAAAAAAAAGAACTACCATGCAACCTAGTTGTACCAACCTAAGCATGGGACCAAAGGACCCCACATTCTACTACACATTCCCTTGTCTACCCAGGGAATGGAGTTAGCCTAGATGTCTACCAAGGGATGAGACACTAATTAAAATCTCTCCGTGTACATAGTGGAGTCATATTTTTATATGAAGGCAAATAAAGTTTGCAGGAAAACAAAGTATTATACTGAGTGAGAACACATGTGAATGCCATGTGTTCTTGAGCATATGTAGATCAAAGCTTTGATTTGTGTGTTTGAATTGTCCATTTAGACCTAAAAGCTAGAGAGGGGGATGGTGAGGGGAGAGAGCTTATGGGGAGTAAGGAGACTGCAACACATATGATATGAAAGTCCACTGGAAATACTGATTGTCGCAGACTTCAAATAAGGATGGGGTGGGAATGGAGAGAGAAAGGGCTAGAGAGAAGGGTATGTTGATGCCATATGAAAACCTACTACTTTATAAGATAATACAAATATATAATTAAATGAATAAAAAGAATATACTTGAGTACATAACACTGATTTTACAAGACATGGCATATTAAACTGAAATCCCACTGCCAGCCATAAGCTACATCCCTATGAGCTGTTGATCAGAAAGACCCCCAAACAATACAAGTTATAACCATGCTTTTGTTTGCCTACCAGTACTAGATGTTAAGAACCTATTGTTGAAGATGCTGCACAGTTTGAATACAGGGCATGTTGAAGCCAGGCTGCAGCTGAGCTGGACACTTCCTCCCTGGTGGCTAGCTTTTATGATCTCAGAAGTTGCTTGCAGACTACTAGGGAAGAAAAGCCACCAATGATCTTATCTAACAGGAGACCTTGCAAGCTATAATCCAAGCCTGGTAGACAAAGTGTGCATACTGGTACAATGTTGGGATGACTGTTACAGAGTTAACTATCTGTATTCTGAATGGATCTGAGGCCAGAATGCCTGTTACTCTGGATATGATCAAAAGACAATAGCTTGGAAATCTTCTAGGTCCTAGTGGCAAAAATTCCACCTCTGTTTTGCTAGATGGACATGCTGTTATATGTTTATGGCTGTAAAGTAGCACTGCTCTTGGTCTTATGCAGATCCAGTGCAGGCAGCCATAGCTGCTGTGAGTTCACAGAAAATGGAAGCTAATCTAGAGATTTGTGGATGGTCAAGGTGCTGAGATTAGATGACTTTCACCCGCCAACAGATCATCTATATCAGCCCTTCCAAAGTTTCAAAGAGTGTAACAGAAGAGGGGGTGGGAAGAATGTAAGAGCCATGCCCTAGGGAGAAGTGTTGTAAAACTCTGTCCCTCTAGGCATGGTATGGCTGTGGCACTCATGAACTCACAGCAGCTATGGCTACCTCCACAGGATCAGCATGAGGCTGACCTCATCAACATGCAGTCATTGATGACAGAGGGTCTCAAGAGTCCTGGACTTTCCTTGGAGATCCGTTGGCAATTGCAGAGGGAAGCTATTGCCTTTGATGGTGTGGGCACTTTCAAGCTGCCCAGGCCCTAGGAGAGAACACCATGCCTATGTCCATGAAGGCAGCCCATTCCCTAGGAGATAGTTCCATGCCTATGCCCATGAAGGCAGCCCTGGTTAGCTCAGTGGGCCATAGAGCAAGAACAAAACAAAAAGACATGATAGTAGAATAGGAACCCATTGAGAGGATGAGGATTCTGTGGGAAGGATGAAAGAGGATATGGTGGTGAAAGACCAGAGGGATTACCTACATGCATGAAATGTCTCTACTTTTTAAATTACAAAAGGATAAAGAACTTATACCTCTCTTGTTTGCTAACTAGATCTCTCACCTATCTTCTCATTAAAACTTTCTAAGAACACTTTCAATGTTTTTGCTTCTGCATTAGTTACTGTCATTCTGTCTGTCTGTCCATCTGTCTATATATACATCTATCTGTGTGTCTATCATCTATTAATTTTGAGTCATAATATCCTGTAATCCAGAGGAGTCTCTAACTCCTCATTTAGCAGAGAGTAATCTTGAACAACTGATCCTCCAACCAACACTTTCTGAGTGCTAGGATAATAACTGAGTGATGGCATGTCTGGTTTGTTCTATGCTGATGATGAAACCCAGGACTTTGTGTCTTAAGCAAGACTCTACTAAACACTCAGCCATACCTCAGCCTACCTACTTATGTTTTTATAGTATAACTTTGCAAGTTCTCCTGTCAGAAGGTACAGTATATTTATCTGCTTCTTGAGTCTGGACTAGTCTTGACTTATTTTGGATGGTGGAATCTATCAAAGCAGCTTAGTGCATGTCCCTCCACTCTTCAAGCCTCTCCATCATTTGAATAAGCCTGAAATAGCTTCCTGGAATTAATAAGAATTTTGATCTAACTACCCCAGCTCATAGCAAGCCAAACAGTTGATGACTGAGACCAGATAGCCTGGAGCAACCACCAGCTGACAAGAGAAACACAGGCAAGCTCATCTGTGATAGGCTAAGCCTAGCCAGGATCAAGGAAGTGAATGTCTGATGAACACTAGTGCATGGGTGCTTTAAGAAGTTAAGCTTTGGGTGATCTCTTATAAGATAAATACTGCTTATGGTTTTATTTCCTCATGCCCACAACGATAATCTTTACTTTGCTGAGTTCCTTAACAATGTCTCTGGCATAGATCTACCTTCTTTATGCCATTCACAGAAGCATTTATTCATCTTGGTACATGCTCCAGATGCGATGCCATACAGGTATGTCTTTATCTCTTAGCCATTCAGTATTGTGGGATTTTCATCATTTCACCTGTCCTAGTTGTTTCTGTTGCTATGATAAATCACCCTGGCTAAAATCAATTTAGGAGAGAACAAGTTTATTTTAGCTCACAATTCCAGATTATAGCGCATCACTGCAGGGAAGTTTTTGTGGCAAGTGCTTGAAAGAGCTAGTCACATCATATCCACTGTCAGGATGAGGGGGTGGGATATGAAGAGAAGAGGGGAGGTAAATGCATAATGCTTAGGCTCAGCTCAACCTGATTTCTTTACTTTTACACAGTGTAGAACCCCCTGCCTAGGTAATGATGCCACCCACAGTGGGCTGGGACTTCCTACACCAGTTAACTTAATGAAGGCAATTCCCACAAACAAGTCCACAGGCCAAGCTAGTGTAGACAATACCTCATTTAAACTCTTAAGGAGTGATTCAAGGCTGCATTCATCACACTGTCTTATAGAAAAAACACCCAAGACGAGAAAAGGCTAATGGCTTGATCACAATCCCGCTGAAGAAGTTGATAGATCCTAACTTCGAAACCAGGTCTTTTGAATCCTAACTCTTACTCTGCAACCATTTAGTTACCGTCTTCCACTGCCTGCAGCCTCTGGAGCACGCTATGTTCTCACCTTTTTCTACACTTATTCATGTACCTTTTCTTATATACTCTAGCTTTGAGAACTTGTCTGGGATAAGTTATCTCCTTAAGAACTTCTCTGGCTTTCTTTCCTTCCCTTAGAATGAACCAGAGAACCCTCTCCCTCTCTACTATAACCATAGCATCGCTTTTGCAAACGTGCTTGCTCCCATGGCCTTGTGTTGAAATTGGCTCTCCCTCCCTAGTCTGTGAACTTCTTGAAGTCAGCAGATCCATCCCCGAGAAAGAAGTCATGGACAGTCGTGTCTGTTTTGCTCAGTCAAGGACCATGATCTAAAATATTCCAAAGGAAGAGCTGCTGAAATGCTGTGCTGGCAGAGAGGCAGGGTCCGGTGAGCAGAGCCTGAGAACCCAAAACGGCCAAATCACCAGCTGCTCATGTAGAAATGAGGGCTCAGCCCATTTGGCCGCTCTTCAAATGAACTTCTTAGCCCACACCCAAATCTGGTGGCTTAAGAGAAACTGCAAGTGATCATGAGGGCTCTGCTCTTTCATCTTTATTTCACTGATAGACATTTTCTACTGAAAACAGACTCTAAAAATGTTCTGGAAATGAGAGATTTATGGAATGAAATCGGTCGCCTTGCTCATAACTCAGGGAATGAAGGACTGAAATAGCCCCAAAGGGTGCCTGCCTTTGACAGTGAAAACTAAGCCAGAGTGGGAGAGAGTTGCCTAGAGCCCACATCTCAGAAATTGCCCTCATACAACCAGGAAGTAAAGACTCCATACAGTGCAGGGCCATCAATCCCACGATAGCTGTCTTTGATGTGATGAGGCCATGAAGCAGGGAGCCGCTTCCTTCATGGAGGGAAAAGTCTTTAGGAACAGAATTCTTGATTCTTGAAAAAAGTCATAGGCAATTAAAAAAAAAAAGCATTAAGTGTTCTCAGAGAAAACTCTGATATCACAATGGAACATGTCCAGAATACTTGTCAAGAAGTTTCTTGGGGAAGCATTAGGAACTTTTAGCTAATAACCAATTTAAGAATTTTCTCTAAGACCTCAGCTCCTAAATCAAGAACAGAGTAAAGGGCTATATTGTCTGTGAGCTGGTCTGTCCTCCAGCCTGTGGTGTTCGTGTGGCAGCAAGGAGGTACCATTTGGAGCGCAGGTACCACTTTGTAAATAAGTATGACAAAGACTAGGGTAATTCATGTTTTCCTTTTCTTGGGTACATAGCCAAACTACATTTCCCAGTATCCCGTGCAGTTAGGTGTGTCCATGAGACCAAGTTCTAGCCATTGCATGTACCAGAAGAGATGTGTGCATCCAGGCTTGGCCTTTAGAAAGTATCACATATCAGTGTTACAAAATAAAACAACCTGGAGACAGATGGTAATGGTGGCCACACAGCCATGTGGTTGTACTTAAGGCCACTGAATTGTAAACTTGAAAAAGTGAAAATGATGAATTTTATGTGATGTATAATTTACCTCATTTAAACATTTGTGTTTAGATAAAATAAATTTATATGAAGTTGTTTAATCCCTTAAACACTCTCCTTTTCCCTTCCAAAGGCTGAAATGGAGGCAATTTTAGTCTAATCTAGGAAGACCCTGGAAATAATGAATATAATAGTCTCTATAAAAACATGTTTTGAAGGATGGTAAATAAATTTCCATGGCATTTGAGCTATTGTACTTGTTGGAGTTTATGATAGTTTGTATATACTAGGCCCAGGGAGTAGCACTATTAGAAGGTATTGCTCTGTTGGAGGAGGTGTGACCTTGTTGGAGGAGGTGTGGCCTTGTTGGAGAAGGTTTGTCACTGTGGCTTTAAGGCCCTCATCCTAGCTGCTAGGAAGTCAGTATTCTGCTAGCACCCTTCAGATGGAGATGTAGAGCTCTCAGGTCTGCCTGCACTGCACCTGTGCCTGCCTGGACTTTGCCATGCTCCCACCTTGTTGATAATGGATTGAACCTCTAAACCTGTAAGCCAGCCCCAATTAAATGTTGTCCTTTATAAGAGTTGCATTGGACCTGGTGTCTGTTGACAGCAGTAAAACCCTAAGACATGGTTTATGTTAATTATTTATTGCTGTGTATCATTGTCCCAAATCTTAGTGGCTTAAGATGACAATTATTCTGCATAGTTTCTGTGAGTGAAGACTTTAGGCAGGACATTATTGAAGTAGGTCCTCTCCTCAAAGTTCTCACAGGCAGCAATTCGGGTGACACGCTGAATACAATCATCTAAAGCTTGACTGACTAGGAAAGGCAATATCTGCTTCCAGGCTCACTTGTGAGATGGTTGGCATGATTTAGCTGCACTTCGGCTGTCTGCCAGAGCATCCCTTGGCTGGTGACTGTGTGAACCTTTCCACAGAGTGGCTTGCAACATGGATGCATGCTTCATCTCAGCAGACGAGCGACAGCCAGAGGGCATGACGGAGTAAGATGGAATTCAAGAGTTCGCCATCTCATCTCAGCCGGGAAATCTCTGCTTTCTGCCACACTCGATTCACTAGGAACAAGTCGCTCTGTCTGGCCCATGCTCAAAGGCTAACACACACCAATAATAAAGGTGAATCATAGGATTTGCAAGCCAGGATCTTTGGAAATTACATGGCCAATTTGTTACAGTGTCTATCTTGCCTGTTACAGAAAGCCGAATGGAGCCATTCTCGGCTTTGGTATGGTATTTCTGATACATTGTGGGTCTTTCCTATTACTGGAAGCAGAGGCAAAAGTTCAGGTTATGTATACCTGAAGGGTAAGAGGTAGGCGATTGAATTCTTTAAGTGAGTTTTTCTAGCATGATCTATATCACCATTATGACCACGGCTGTCCAACTCCAATATCAGATGGAGAACGTTTTTGATTTGGGACTTTTTGTTTTTGTTTTGCTTACTAACCTTAGTGCCTGAAAACCACAATAGAACATCTCTGCCTTTTGGTTTTCTGTAGATTCTGCCAAGCTTCTGGCACTTCAGAAGGTGGAAGAGGACGAACACCAAACCCAGCTTTCCCAAGGCCTGGCTGTTGCTGGCCAGACAGCTGTCAGATGCAGAGATCCTTGCTATGTCTGTAGCTCCACTTAATTGCTCATCTGGCTGAGCCCCATTCCTCTCCAGATGTTGCATCAGAACACGGCTGGAATTGCTGCTTCCAGCCCCCCCCCCCAACACTCTAATTAAGCCAAAATAATAAGGCAGCATGTTAGACGCGACGATCAAGTTTTAATTAGACTTTGATAAACCCAATGTGAATTTGGTCTCATCAGGTGCCCCATTTCTGATGAGCAGGGAAGCTGGTGAGTCATGAACTGGCCTGGGTAAAAATAGAAACTGGGCTCGATTTCAGTTGTGCGCCTAAAAGCTGGAGCTTGGGTGTGTTTGTCCCCACAACAGCCCTTTACACGGAAGAAGACATTTCAGTGTATAGAGTTATTTTTGTCTGCTTGGTTTGTTTTTGGTTGTTTTGTTTTGTTTTGTTTTACCCCAGCCCATTGCCGTTTAACGGTGTGAACCAAGGCTCATTTGGAACAAAGCACACAAGCCAAGATGGCAAGAGGGGAGAAAGGATGACATTTAATCAGTTCCTACGCGGTGCCATGCACAGTGCTGGGGGCATCGTCTACGGAGGAATAGAAGTCAAACGCCCCATCAAAAGTCTTAGATCTTAAGTGTGGAGTGAGAACTCCCACCCAGATCCTCTGTGGCATTCTCTTTGGCACTTTCTGAGAACAGTTTTCCAAAGCCATCTTGAAAGATGACTGTCATGGAGTCACAGAGCTGGAGCTGCGGGTGGCCCTAGAAATAGATCCACCCTCCTCACTGGGACGACTGAGGTATTGGAAGATGGTGTGACCTGGGTCACACAAAGATTTAGTGGTAGAAAAAGGCAAAAAATAAGTATGACACAGCCACTCCCTGATTCATTAAATTCAGTTCTTTTGGAGTATTAAGTGTGGGCTGTGCACTGCTTTGGGAATAGGTCCATGAATTAAGGCAAGAAGCATTCCTGGTTCTTGGGGTGTCGTCAGTCTTGCTTGCAGGAGGAGGCCGGTTAGTGAACAAAAAAGGTATCACATAGTTCTAATTTAAATGTATGTTAAGGAAAGTTGCATACTGTGGTGTTTTGAGAGAGAAATGTCCCCTGCAGGCCCAGGTATTTTAATATTTAGTGTCCGGTTGCTGAAGGAAGCATTTCACTAGAAGCCTGCTTTGAGAGTTCATAGCCTTATCCCACTTCCATTTCTCTGCTTCGTGATAGCAGTCAAAGAGGAGCTCCCTCAGAGTCCTTCTCCAGCTGCCGCAGCTGCCGCTGCTGCCGCCATGCCTCCACCGCCAGACTAGACCCTCCCTCTTGAACCTCAAGCCAAAATAAACTCTTCCATAAGTTGCCTTTGGTTATGATGTTTTACCATAGCAACAGAGAAGTAAATAATATACATATTCTGGAAAAAGACACTAAGAACAGAAGATCAGGAAACTGTGGGAGAAAGATACAGAGAAACATGGTACCCAAGATGGAGGTTGCAAGCCCCAGAGTTGTGTGAGGTTGAATGTAAATGTAATGGATGATTAAAGTGGGTCTTTCTGTAGCGGACAAAGCTTCCCAGATGTGATGGTCTCCAGTCTCTACTCACCAATTCTCTGGGGTTTTACTGAGCACTCGCTGGGCCCAATATGTATATTGGAAGTGGAATATATAATATATTAATATATTATATATGAGTAATATATAATATAAATGTATTTTAAAATTTATATATTTTCATAATATACACTATATAATGCACATATATGCATATAAAATATATAAATGTAAACATATTCTATATTTGTAACATATAAAAATATATATTTATATTATATATTAATATATTTATAAATACTTGTTTATAAATATATCTTTATATTATGTATACTTTATAAAATATAAAATATATTAACATATAATTTACATATTGGTATGGTTTCCCCTGCTCCCAGCCTACCACAGCTGAACGAGAGTACTCCCTGCCAAGTGGATCACGGCCACTTACTCTTTCTCAGGGTGCACGCTGCTGAGCCTGTGAGAAAACAATTTCCCTAGCCCCTCTGAGGTGTTGCAACTTGTCCACAGGAATCTTCTCTTGTCACACCCTCCCAGTGCATGGCCACAATGTCATTATCCTTACAAATGTGCCACCTAACCCAGACTTTCTTTCCTCTTTGTAACCCCCAAACCAAAGAAATCCCTGCTTGACACCCATGGGTAATGATTTGGTGTCCCCTGCATCTCTTCCCATCTGCTAACTCAATGCTGTTGTTTGTTGGTTGGTTGGTTGGTTGGTTTGGGGTTTTGCTTGCTTGTTTGCTTTGTTTTATAAAACTGGGCAACAGAGAAATAACATTATGGGCACTCTGGCTGTCCCTAAAAAGACTGCCACCACAGGACTATTCCATGTGTTCCCTAAACAAAGGCACCACTTACCCATGGGGATGGGTGTCAGATAAAATCCAGCTTCCTCTCCATGCAGCGCCCCCTGCAGGAGACCATATGCACCTAAAGCAAGGGGTGCCATTTTTCTCACCCAATAATAGTAGTGCCTTAACTTTCATGGGCTTTTATCCCACCACAGCATGCCTATGGAGGTCACAGGACAACTTGCAAGGGTTGCTTCTCTCCTTCTACCATGCAGGTCCCAGAGACTGAACTCAGGTCATCAGGCTTGGTGGAAGACACCTTTATCCATTAAGTCACCTTACCAGCCTGTGTTCCTCCATCATGATGCCTAACTGACCTGCCTCTACAGAATGTGACTAGCTATGAGGCTCCTCATTTCTACTTTGACTCCTTCCTTGTGGCTCTGATTGTGAGTGGAGACCCTTTTGCTATTCTCCCCACTGCCCCTCTGTGTTCTACCCCAAGACAGCCCTGTGGTAGGACCCATGCTCGCTCACTGCTTTTCCAAGCATCAAGGCATCTGTGGACTGGGTACCACTCCAGGTACTGTAGAGGTAGACAACAAGAAGAACCAGAACCTGTCCTGTTGAGATCCTGCTCATAATGGGAAGAGACAATGCATAAAAATGTTTATGATGGTGGCAGGCATACTGTATGTGATGAGGAAGAGTGGTCACTGCCTCATCACTTCCAAAGAATCACTTCCAAAGAAAGAAAGAGTTGTACACACAAGGAGGACATGGCCATGCACAGAGAAGCACAACAGGGACATAAGAACAGTCTCCACAAGTCTCAACACTTTGTCTGGCACCTTCAAGAGAGCCAGTGTCACCAAAGCAGCATCTGACAAAGACAAGGACCAGAGAGAGTGCTACGATTGTTCTGAGAGTGAGAAGAGGGTTGTAGGAACAGCTTGCCTGGAGAAGTCTCATTCAAATGTCAGGTGTGTACCTCTGGAGATGTGATTCCATAGGCAGAGAGTGTGTTGGCCCCTGTTGGAATGTTAGGTCTGCATTCATGAACCCACAATTGGAGAGAGGGAAGTTTCCTTGGCTAGGATACTAAGCTGGCCCCCATTGCAATGTTAAGTCTGCATTCATGAAACCACCGTTCACCCATAGACCCACGGGTACCCATGGACCACCCTATACCCATGGACTCACCCTATACTCATGAAACCACCCTACACCCATGAACCACCCTACATCCATGAACCACCCTACACCCATGAACCACCCTACATCCATGAACCACCCTACATCCATGAACCACCCTACACCAATGAACTACCCTACACCCATGGACCCACCCTACACCCATGGACCCACCTATACCCATGGACCCACCCTACACCCATGGTCCATGCTATACTCATGATCATCCTACACCCATAGACCCATCCTACACCCATGGAACCACAATTAGAGGGAAGATACTTCTCTCCTTCTACCATGCAGGTCCCAGAGACTGAATTCAGGTCATCAGGCTTGGTGGAAGACACCTTTATCCATTAAGTCACCTTACCAGCCTGTGTTCCTCCATCATGATGCCTAACTGACCTGCCTCTACAGAATGTGACTAGCTATGGTGTGCACCCAAGTCATTGATTATTCTCTACACTTTAGGTGTGCACCCAAGTCATTGATTATTCTCATGACCAGAAGAGTCTCCTCTTAACAGGTCATCACAGCTGTTTTCAAGGCCTGCCTCCCAAAAGAGGGAACTCTAGAATCATTTAGGAACCAGATTAGGGATCAGGGCTCCCTAAACATTTTGGCTTCTGGCAAGATGGAGCTGCCAAGTCTAAGGGATATATCTGGCTTTTAGTCACAAAAAGAAATCAGTCACATTTCTTTGGGATCATTTTACTCTAACCTGCCTGGACAATTTTTACCCCCTAGTCATAACATCCCTCCACTCTCTGAAGAGGCAACAGTCCTACTGGGGTCTATCTCAGGTTTACAAGTCAGTTCTTACTGAGCAGGTACTTTCTCCCCATGTCAGACTCTTACTCCAAGACAGGACAGGAAGGAAGCCAACAGCATAATGAGAGTAAAAAAAAGACAGTTTAAAAGAAGAGGAGGACTTTTTGTTTTGTTTTGGATTTTGTTGTTTTTTTGTTTTGTTTTGTTTTGGTTTGGGTTTGGGTTTTTTTCAAGATAGGGTTTCTCTGTGTAGCTTTTGCTATCCTGGAACTCACTCTGTAGACTAGGCTGGCCTCAATTTCAGAAATACACTTGGCTCTGCCTCCTGAGTGCTGGGATTGAAGGTGTGTGCCACCACCCACTGCCCAACCTGAAGAAGGCTTTTTAAAAAGTATTAAATTTGAGTCTTTTTCTCTAATAGTATAAAACTTGTGTTTAGGGAAAGGAATTCAAATCTTTTTTATCTGGATCATCTTGAAAGATTTTTATATGAATGTTTTAATCCTCCCTCATCCAGTAAAAGCTTTGTTTACACAAAGGCCTCCTGCTGCATTTCAGGAATTTGAAAGCCTGTAACAAAGACCCTCTTCCCCCTTCCTTCTTTGTTTCCAGTTGCCAATTCTTTTCAGACTAGCCAATCAAATGTGACTGTGGGGTCAGAGGTCAGATCCCAGACAGTGGGGGAAAGACACAGTCGCCATCTGAGTTAGAATAAAAATCATGTCCCTTTGTGTTCATTCCCTCCTGGCACGTCCTCTTGATCAGGTAAAGTTTGCCTTGTCCAGACACTTTAAAAAAAATAAATGGGCACAAGAGTGTGCAAAATAATCCCATCACTGTGGAAGTGGAGTCAGGAAGATCCCTGGGGCTCACTGGCTAGCTAGACTAGAATAATAGGGAGATGATAGACTGATGAGACACCCTGCCTCAAAAATGAGGTGGCTGTCTCTCCTGCAGAACAACAGGCCTCCACATACATGTGTGTTTAGCCCATACATATGCCACATATACATAAACACACATGTACCTGGACACCCAGCAACACTCAGGCATATAAGAATAAAATTGTGAGAAGGTAAGTCTGGAGCCCAGTGTGATAGCTGTGGCTGCCATTCTGCTTGTGTCTAACACCCACCCTATTGTCTACATCAAGCTATTTAATGGGGCAGGAGTATAAGATAATTCATTCAATAAAAGAAGTATTTCTGGGGCCCATTCCTTGTGCCAAGCATCGTTCTTGACTCAATTCTAGGTCTCAGGGCTGGAACAATGAGCAACAGAGACAGATACCCTATCCTGCTGCCACTTCTGCTCCTACCAGCTATAGATACACCCCGGAGCTGCTTTCTCCTTTCAGAGACCCTAGCAATGATAGAAGAGTTGATGGGATTTGTGAGACATCTTCTCTTTAGATCTTCAAGGTTGGGGACTAAGCCAGGAAGGGCCAGGGGATCTACAGCTACCTGAATACAAGACTAGCGATGTTTGTGTTGGTCACTCCTGCAGGTAAGATGCTGTTTGTCCCTTTGAAGGCTCAGAAGCTGGAAGCTTGGTCCCCAGGAGGGCAGCTCAGGGAGGCATCCCTACCACAGGATTAATGCTGCACCTTTTCGTATGTGATGCATTCTTGCTCTCCTGGGAAGTTCATTTCCCTTTCTGTCTCTCTGTACAGTTGTGATGCATTGGGTAGGCAGGGAGACTCCCAAGGGGCTGAGTGTATGAGGCAGCCTGAGGTTTGGGCTTCCAGCCTTCAAAATTCTGAGCTACATAACCCTCTTTCCTTATAAGGTTCCTGGTGTCAGGTAATCTGTTATAGTCACAGGAAATATACTCTTAGAAAAATTAGAAACAGGAGGTTGATACGGGCTCAGCGTGAAGCGGGGAGCAAAGATGGTGCAGGAGAGAAAAGCTTGTGAAGATGAGTTTCTTAAGAGAGCTTGACTTGACCTTGCCTTGGGATGCTCAAAAATTCTAAAGAGAAAAGAAAACTGGATGGGAGTCTTGACCCCACTTGTATTTCACATGTGTATGCATAATCATTCCACCCGAATTATACTTGCCCTGCAGGACCCAGCTTAAGAATTATCTCTGCCTTGGGACCATCCCGTGTTCCTCTTTTCAACAGCTGTGCCATTCTGTACTAGCCCAGGGCTTCTGGTGCCCTTCATAGAACCCAGCTCATGTAGGCACTCAACAAACCCTTGCTAAATGAGTGGTAGAAGGAGGTAGAGGGTAGAGAGAGAGAAACAGTGCCCGCCTGGGTAGAGTTTCATCTCAGACAAGCCTATTGGTTCCTAGGTGGATGCATGTGAGGTTGTGGGGAGCCTCAGGAAAGGTCTGAGACTGATTAATTAATCTCTCTTTTCCCCCTATGGCCCCTAGACTGTGGTCTTGTACATAATAAAAGTTCAATAACTGTGTGCTGAATGAAAGAAGATAAGCTTTGACCAGAAATATGAATCCAAGGGTTCAGTTTTCCCATGAAACTTTAATGCCAGAAAGACTTTCTGCATATGAAATTTATCCACCCCACTCACCTTTACAAAATTCAGGCAGCCTGTGGTTCTTTGGGGACTTCTCTGGACATTAAGTTCTTTCTCAACAGTCAGAGAATTGTGCAGCCATGCTTAAGCAATTACCACTGGTTTGTCATTATGGGGAGGGGGGAAAAGGCTCAAGGAAGGGTGTGGAGATGAGAGTCAAAGGTGTAGTGGACCCATTGGGACCGAGAGGGACGAAGGGATCCAGAGGTACAGTGAGCCAAAGCACAAGTCAAAGCAATGAACCCAAAGATATAGGGGCTTCTGTGTTGACTCCGCATTTGCTCATTTCTTCTCCCTCTCTCTTTCCAACAGCACTGTGAGAGTTCACACCCCATCAGCACCATTTTGACAGGCATTTCAACAAAAAGAACCAGGAAAGAGAAGAGATTTTCTTTGTTTTTGGATCAAAAAACAGAGGCATGAAGAAGACCATGGAGGTAATTTTTGAAGACAGGCGTCTCCTGGGAGCTGCCAGAGGAAGGAGGGGGAATGATAGGGACTGTGTCTCTCCCACTCTTAGCTCCCATAAGCATCTGTGTTTATGGCTGGAGAGGGATAGATCCAGGGTGGAGAAGACCACAAATGGAAAGTAATAGCTGACTAGGACCCTTCTGGGGAATGGCAGTTAGTGACTCCAGGGAGGGACCCAGAACTCTGAAGGAAGAGACTCCACACAAAAGAGGAAGGGTGTGTGCTCCACTTCCAAGTCCTTGCCTATAATAGTAATAATAATAATAATAATAATAATAATAATAATGTGTTCTTCTTGGAAATTGGGTGAAAGGACAACATGATGCCATTTGGAGAAAGGGTCTCCATGGCTGTCATTGAGTTAAAGATTTGAAATAAACTCATTCAAAACTATCAGGTGGACCCTATATGTCTGTAGGAAGAGACAGAAAAGGGCACAATGTGGAAAGGGGAGGAGAAGCCATGGGGAGACTGAGGCAGAGACAGACACAAACCACAGAATGACCGGGGCCAACTTTAACCTGAAGAAGCAAGGCCAAGTTGTTCCCAGCCATCCCCAGCAGGAATGGGGCCCTGCCCAATGCTTTCTTCTGTGTTCTTACTGTTACATAGGACACTTGGTGCTGGGCAAGCGGGGATTCATCAAGATCTGTCAAGACATCACCAAGGAAAATTGCGTAACTGTTTTCTAGTCAAGATTTCTAAACTTAGTGGGTCATTTAACCCACATTATAGGACCTGAGAACATCCAGTTTAGAGATCTCTGACAAGGAGTTTGGCTGATTGTACTATTTTCTAACTTGAAGACTTGTGAGCCCAAAGGGGCTATTGTCCCACTGGGTTATATATTCTCCGTGACACACACATAGGACCTATGACTGAGGAGACACAGACCAGAAACTAAAATTCAACATAAAAAGAAGAATGGGATATTAGCTAAAAGGCTCTGAAATTGAAAATTAAAAAGGAACTATCTAGAGAAGAGTTAGAGGGGGAATTGGGACACAGATATGATTGTGTATGTGTGTGTGTGTGTGTGTGTATGTGTGTGTGTGTGTGTTATGTGCTGGTCTATGTGTCTGTGTGTGAATCTGTGTGTCAATGTATTTATTAATATATACACATATGATTTATTCTTTTTGTTTTTGTTTTGTTTTGTTTTGTTTTCAAGACAGGGTTTCTCGGTATAGCCCTGGATATCCTGGAACTCACTCTGTAGATCAGGCTGGCCTCGAACTCATAAATTCAACTGTCTCTGCCTCCCGAGTGCTGGGATTAAAGGTGTGCACCACCACCGCCCAGCATGGTTTATTCTTAAAGAATAATTTTTTTAAACATAAAAATAAAATAAAATAAAAAAATATCAAGCTTTGTCAGATAGCAAAACATAATAAAAATCTGTAGTCAAAGAAGTCAGTTGTATTAAAAAAAGAGCAGAATCCAAGCTGGGCAGGTGGTGCATGCCTGTAATCTCAGTGCAGGGAGGGTAGCACTGGGAAGCTTGCCATAAGCTGGAGGCTAACCTGGGCTACAGGGGTAGATCCAGGCTCACAGGGGGAAAGGGAAGGAAAATAGAATCCTGATAGAAAAGAGAGAACACAGGAGCTTAGTGTAGGATGAACAGCATCTGAAAGAATTCTGGCAGCCGAGTTGCTTCAGTAGGGCTTGCTGAGACCAGCAGCTCAACTTCTGAAAAAGCTAAGCTGCTTTTTGTCCTCATTTCTCACTCTAGCCTGTTAACCAACACAACACAAGCTAGAGTTATCTGAAAAAGGAGCCTCAACTGATAAAACGCCTCCCATCAGATCGCCTATAGATGAGTCTGTAGGATATTTAGTTAACTAATGATTTATGGGGAGGGCCCCACCCACTTTGGGCAATGTAGCTGCTGGGCCTGTGTTCTGGGCTGGATGAGAAAGCAAACTGAGCAAGGCAGCAAGCCTAGGTCCTCCATGGCCTCTGTTCCATCTCCTGCCTTGAGTTCCCGACTTGACCTCTCTTCACTACGGACTGCAGCCTTAAGCTGGAATACACCCTTTCCTCCTCAAGTAGCTTTTGGTCATGGTGTTTGTCAAATCAATAGGAACTGTAGCTAAGACACACAGCAAAGCAAATTCCAGATGGAGCATGGATTTCATCATAAAAAATAAAGCCGTAGAAGTACTGGAAATAAAACATGGGAGATTTTTCTTTTTTAAATGACTGTGGTGTGAAGACAGCTTTTCTAAGCATGACAAAGATACCAAACTGGAAAAGTAATGACTTGATTCATTTGAGTTTAGAAAAAAATGAAAATTTCTGAACATCAAAGAATACTGTAAATAAATGTAAAAGACAACAACCAATCTGGGCAAAAACATCTGCAACCCACGTGGCTGAGGCCAGTTTTGCTTAATATGTCAAAAGCGTTTTGCAAATCAATAAGAAAATGACAAATGAACCAATAGAAAAAAAGCATGGGCAGGATGAAATTTCACAACTCAAAGAAAGACATGCAGATGGCTATTACTAATTTTCAATATTTAAGCCATTTTATAATCAATGGAAAGGAAGGGATAAAAAGCAGCTTAGTTTTTTCAGATGAACTGCTGGTCCAAGCACATCCTACAAAGAATATCTGCTGCCCAAAAGCTTCCAAATGTTCTTCCCATCCTATGATAAGCTCCTGCACTCTCCCTCTGAGAATTCAGAGATTTGATACGGACCAAGGGTTGCACAGGGTAGAGATATTAGCTCTTCTAGGTGGACTCAGTTTAATGTGAAAATTTCTGGTTTCTTTGGAGACTCAGTTAGGTCATGTGATGTTTTTCTGGAAACTGTCTTATGAGAGGATGTTTTTACTAAAGCAGACATGTGGTAGGATGTTTTGCTGAGAAAAGACACATGACGTGTTGCTGGGAAACTGCCTGGGAAAAGGGCATGTGATCTTTATTCAGATGTTTGAGAGAACATGTGATGATTGGAAAGGGTATAAATATAACCCAACAGACGGTGGACAAAGTTGTGGGGCATTGGTTTGCCTAGCCTCTCTTTGCTGGTCCTCATTGTTTTTTGCTGATGCTGGTCTTCATTGATGACACTGTGGCATTGGTTCGCCTTACCTTTGTCAAGGATCATCATTTGTCCTGACTTCATAGAGAGACACATGCCAAAGAAATTTTGGTGGTGTTCTGGCAGCTTCTTGACATATCTGCAGACTGAGGGTCAATTGTCAGAGCCTCATGGTTTCTTCTGGATTGAACTGCCGTTGCTGATTCATGAAAGGTGTTTGCGAATGGATCGAGCTGATTCATGTAAACTGAACTGCTGCTATCCTGACAATGCTAGAATCACCTCAAAGAACTATTTCTACACAAGTCCACATCCCCCATTTTTTGTCCCATTAACCTTTCCTTTCCACTATCTCTGGTGGGAGGTGGCCCAGAAGGGAGGATAAATGTTTATGAACACTTATTAAAACAGGTTGTTAAAAATATAAGCCTACACAAGCTTCTGAGATGAGGAATTTGGCAACACCTCTGAGAATGGATAGAAGGGGCCAGATTGTCAAAAGATGCAATTTATGGCTTAATGGTACATTCTTCCTCAGGGATCTTTCTTAAAGATCCCAAGTCTACCTGTCCTTTGCCACCTCCTGAGATTCATACAGCCAGTTCTGGAGAATCCAGTCCAAACCATGTCAGCCAAAATCCTAGCACCCACTCACCTACCACCTGGTCCTTACACTCCCATGGCGACAAGGTGAACGTAGATGGATGGTTCTTCCTAGAGTTTTCTGTCCAAATCTCACTAAGAGGAAAGATTAAGAAGCCAGGGGAGCTCCAGGACCCATTGTGTGGCCTGGCTTCCTCCAGAAAGAGAATCTAGAAAGTAGCCCAAAGCAAAATGTGGGCTGGACATGTGCCACAAAGTCTGCACTGCACAAGCAGGAATTGGTTGTTTTAGAAATGGGATAGGCGAGCACTGCTAAGGTACTTTGCACTGACAGGAGTCTGTCACTATGGAAACTGTGCAAAGGGGCTGTTGACACAAAGAACCTCTATGATGTGAGTTCTCTGAACCCTGCTACCACAGTCCAAAGGAGGGAGTCCTTTGGACCTAAATTCTCTCCATCATGGAGCCTCAAGACAGTGGTCCAGGGATATGATGTGGTGGTGGTGGGTGGGGTCTTCTGACAATGCCTCAGTGGTATACTCTTGCTGGCCAGTCCTTAAAGATTCCAAGTCTACTTGTCCTTAGACACTACCTGAGATTTGTGCATCCAACTCTGGAGACCCTCTTTCAGGCCAGGTCAGCCCAGAGCATGGCACCTGCTTATTTACCATAGCTAAAGCTAAAGTGGGTCTAAGTCCCCTTTGCTTTCCTCAAGACATAGGAGTGGATCCCCAGGGCTGTGCTTGAGCACCCTTCCCTTCTCAGACACCTCAGACACCCACCACATTCTTCATATGTTTCTACCAGACCTTCCATAAATAATCACATCCCTTCTCCCTCAATGCAATTTTAAATCAGTATATACATTTGAACATAGCAATCTATCTTCTGGGAATGTAGTTTTCAGATATTCCCATGGCATGTCTCAAAGACATGCAAGATTACATGGATTGGTAGTAATAGTAAAAGACAAGAAATAATTTAAATGTCATTCAATGGGGAACTAGTTAGATAAATTACAGACTACCATGCAGTGGAAAACTAGGAAGCCATGAAAAAAGATGACAGCTGGTATAGATGCATCCATCATATGTTGATTTTTGTTTTAAAAGAGCAAGTTAACCAGCAAGTTAACCCCATCATTGATACAAAACAAGAATATGTAGGTATAGACTATTTCCAGAAACAGAGCTGTCTAAACAAAGTTTTACTGACATGAGGATTCCTCTCCATCACATGCAGACCATCTCTAGCCAAACTCCAAAGAAGGGAAGATATGCTTTCTGTAGTACAACGCTCTTCTTGGGTACCCAACCTAGTAGTCCCAAACATAGAACTAGGCTCTTGCTTGGAGTTGTCATATAAAAATGAGCTTGATGAACAAGGTACCCAGAAAAGACAGGGCTAGTGGTGCTCTCTTCTGTCTGGGCAGCTACAACTGCATGAAACTTTACAGTCAGGTGGCCAGAAATGCAAGCCCAAGATGGGCTTCACCTTAGCACTGGGTCTAGAGACTTAGCATCTGTGTAGAGCCCTTACGCTACCTTCTGGGGCTGGGTCATACCTCCTGGGGATATAAGAAGGGAGGGCTGGCTTGCTGGCCTATGGCTCTGCTCTCAGGAATTCTCTGCATGCTCTCTGGAGTCCTAAGTGCCCCTCCCCCCTCAGAGTCTCCATCACTTCTCCCTAGCAGAGCACGAGCTGTCTATCTCAAGCACAGAGTGCTGCTTGACTAGTCAGGGAAGACTTGAGTCCTGGGCACTGCTGCTTGCTGTGGATCTCTGGGTACCAAAAGCCAGGGCTGGAAGGTTGAGTACCTCCCTTGAGTAGTGATCCTAGTTTTGGCCCACTTGCTGCTGCTGCTGCTGTTGCTGCTGCTGACGACATCACTTTGCCATGAATTGCCCGTTACTGATTTACAACTTATGTTACTTTCTATTTTCTGACCTGTTCAGTATCTTCTGTAAGGTTTCTACCCTACAAATATGCAATGTATGTATTAAGTTCCTTCTGTATGTTGCACATGAGGCAGTCTTGATGTGTGCTTAGTATGATGGAACCTTGACAACTACTGTGTGGCAGGCACTGTGCTTATCTTGACCATGTACTGGATCCATAACAATGTGGTGAGTTGGGATAATAACAAAAGCAGAGTCTGCTTCCGTGTCAGGGGTCTGTCTGCAACAAGCACACAATGGTCTGGTTAGCTTCTGGGCTTCTCAGAATGAGTTCAGCAGTCAGTGTTAAAAAAACTCAGTTGGCGAAGCTCCCAGAAAGCTGAGGGCTAGAAAGATGGATGGACTTTATTTCAGGAGAGGCCAGGAGATGTGTGATTGTTTGTGAATATTGATGGATTGGGGATCAAGACGAGCTCAGATAATTCTGGCAAGCTCAGGGAGCTTTGTGTTTGCCCTATGGGTCAGAGGCCAGACCATAGAGTTCCAGGCTGTGCTATAGCACCCAAGACCTCACTGTGGCCCCTATACTGACCATTCCTTTCCACCCAACAACAGTTTAGGCCACGGCAATTTGCAATAGCAGATTCCTTCTGCCAGATGCTTCTAGGAGATGGTGCCAACATCTGTGCCCCTGGCCGCCAGCCTGGGATTGTGGTCAATGGCTACAGCATGGTCCATTTAGCCGCTCATCTCTGCTAGGGGTCACTTTCTTTCCCTCTTCCCTCCTACACATGCTGAATCTGTATCCCGAATGTTGGCCTAGTCTCTTTGGGAAAAGATGGCTCCAGATGGTCTCGTGCCTTGTTGAGATACATCGCAAACTCCAACACAACCTGAGAACTTGTGCAGCCACTACTACAGCCTACAGCATGCAACACCCCTGAGGTGGCATGTGGTAAGTGCAGCAGCCTACAGCTGCCAATCTGAGTCACCAGCAAGTCTCCTTGAACTTCTCCAGGATTTAGCTTTTGCGACAGTAAAAGAGGGAAACTTGTGTCTATTTTATAGGGTGGCTGTGAAGATTAGATGAATTAATATATCTAAAAGCACTTAAATCAGTGCCTGGCACACAGTCAGCACTCAATAAATGTCAGCTAACATGGCCACTAACATGAGACGGTGGATGGCAGGTACCATGCTTCACACCCATTATGGAATTCTCACCCAGGCTTGGTAGCTGTCATAGCTGCTGTTTGCTAATAAAGAAACTGATGTAGTCAAATGTAGGAGAGGAGAGTAGCACTGAAGAAGCAGAAGAGCTGAGATGTGAACCCAGGGGGGGTGTCAATCCCAGCAGATGACTCTAACCCAGCAGCAGCAGATTCTTTGGATGGATTTGCTGTAAGCATCATTGGACGGCCATGACAGTTGCCCTTTTTCCTAATGCCAGGGACCATTCCTTGTGCAGATGGTAACCTGCATCCATGTCCCCATAGGGACAGCTGTTGGATCAGATAAGGTAGTTTAAATAATGGCAGGAAACTTGGGATGGAGTCGCAAGAGCGTAGCTAACAGATACCTATCACTGAGTGTTACTTCTCCTTAATGTCAAACATAACAGACCCGTCTACATATGAAATAGAGACACAGACAAGTAATTTGCCCATCAGTACTCAGCTAGGTAGTGGCAGATCTAGGATTTGAACCCTGGTTTGGTGCCAGAGGCCACATGATAAATATGGCCTTAACTGCATGAGAAGCTGGGAGGTTTGTGCTAGAATAGAGCACATGTGTGGGAGGTTAAAGGTTAATCTTCAGGAGATCCTGTGCCTCAGTCAAACAGAAAGTGGCCCAAGCTGCTAGGATATGTAAAAGAAGGGACTCATCAGGGGGAGTGGGGGAGGGGGCGGGCAGAACTCCAGTCCTTCCTGCTTGTCATGCTGGGAGATGAGGAGGAGGCTATAGAGGACAGCAAGTGGAGCACTGTCTGGGGAATGAGGGAGCTGGAAGCTGACTCTCGGTTCAGGGCATGCAGCAGCTCTCTCTGAGCATCGGTTTACTGGGGCAGATGTTAAGGCCGACTGTTTCTCTAGGCACTAAAACTCTCCCATTTTTATTTCCTTTGCTCTCTCAAGAGAATTATGGGTCATTGTCAGGAGAGAGACCTGTAACAGGCTGATGTGTCTGAAGATGGGGATGACACCTCTCCCTCAGGAACTTATCTTGATAGGGTCCTGGCTGGGTACAACAAACACTGTTGGCATTGGCAGATATGAAGAGGTCTATTCCACTGATGTGGGGCCTCAAAGGGTCTGTCCTAGTTAGCTTTAACTGTCAGTTTTACACAGCCTAGAATTATCTGGAAAGAGAGTCTCAATTGAGAAATTGCCTAGGTCAGGTTGACCTGTGGTCATATCTACAGGGCATTGTCTTGATTGGTGATTGCTGTAAGAGAGCCCGGCCCACTATGGGCAGCACCATTCCCTAGGCAGGAGATCCTGAACTATAAAAAGCTAGCTGAGCATGAACCTGCTGCCAGCCAACAAGCGGCATGCTCCGGGGTTCCTAATACTGTACAGTGAGTTCCTTGGCCTGAAGTCATGCTGTGTGGATGAGCCATCAGTCCTGCCTTGAACTTCCCATTAATAATGGATTACAACCAGGAATTGCAATCCAAATAAACTCTTTCCTTTCTTACATTGCTTTGGTCAGGATGTTTTTTGTTTTTTTGTTTTGTTTTTGTTTTGTTTTGTTTTTTTGTTTTTACCATAGTAACAGAAATGAAACTAGGACAGGGCCCCAAAGGTAGAGTGAATTCTGTGCAGCCTCCCAGACCTAAACCCAAATGAGAGGGGAGAGACAGAAAGGCCCTGAATTTCCTCTGCACAGTAAACCAGCATAGGAGTTGTCTTATGAACAAGGAATCTTTCATCACTGAACATGTCTTCCCCACCAGATAGTTCATGCTACTGTTCATAGATGGTTTATTCAACCAATGGTATTTTGCTTTGTTCTGTTTTAGCCTTTGCTTTTGAGACAGGATTGGTATGTAGTCCAGACCACCCTCATAGTTGTCATCCTCCTGCCTTAGCCTTCCAAGTGTATGCACCACCACACCAGACTTCACACTGAGTGAGAACCAACCTTGTGTCAGGCGCTGGGATAGGAACAATTCAATTGACACAGTGATGAAGGACACCATCCTGCCTTTGACCTCTAAGGTGTAGATACAGCTGGATAGTGAGAGGAAATCTCAGGGGTAGAGAGGCAGCTTAGTCAGTTGTCAGTTGTGGATCATTTGCCTAGTGTGTGTGAAGCCCAGAGTTCAATCCTTAGCTCTGTAACACCAACACACTACTGTTTTAAAGATTTATTTGTTCAAGTGTGAACCCTTGCGCTTGTGCACACATGCATGTGGGTACACTCAGAGGCCAGAAGACAGCACCAGATTCCCCTGGAACTACAGTTACGGGTGGTTGTGAGTCACCTAACATGAATGCTGTGAACTGAACTGCATTCCTCTGAAAGAGAAACAAGTGTTATTAACTACTGAGCTATCTCTCCAATCTCCAATAAAAGACTCTTGACTACTGGGCCATGACATTTTGGTGGGTCATACAACACTTGAGGAAAACTTTGAGCATGTGCTGACATAATGCAGTTTTTTTCACAACCAAGTCTGATGTTTACATTGCATGCATTGAATTGCCCAGCCCCTTCCCAGCCCCATCCACACAGCCGAGCAGAGGCTGGCTGATGGCTGGCTCTGCTGAGAAGATGACACTGCCATGCAGCCACAGAGAAGATGGAACCTGCAGGGATGCAGCAATTGCAGACAGCGCTAGAGACAAGGCAAGCCAGCCATGATTAGTGAACCCAAGTTCTAAGGGGGCGTGGGCAGACTGGCTTCATCAGCTTAGGGTTCAAGAGCCAGGATGAGCAGAGAAAATTTCATGTAAGATGAAGAATGGCCAGTGGGAGAGAATCAGTGGCAGGTGGTCTAGATTAGGGTTGAGGAACTTGAGGACACACAGGCATGACGCAGAAAGCCCCTGGGGGATTAGAAGGAGGAGCAGGTGGGTATGATGATGTGGCACAGAGGAAGACAGGCTCAGGGAGTTAGACAGTGACTCCATGAAACTCGAGGCTCTCCAGATTTTCTCTGCAAAGAGCAGTCAGCAGATTGCAAGCCCATTGGTGTTGCCAGGACTGAATTTCTTCTCCTGGGCTCTAGGGGGTTGGGCTATGGCTGGCAAAGTCCAGGAGCACCCCAGAAGCTAGAATTTGAACACTTCCAGGGACCCTCAGAAATGACTCTAGAAGGCAGGCTTAGGTATCAGTTGAATGGCCTGAGGAGACTGGAGTAGAATCAGAGGCTCCAACATGCCTCCTTGAGTCAGATGTGGAGGAAAGGAAATGGGCGGGGTCCTCCATGAACAGGCTTCAGAGACATTCGAAACTAAGAAGTTAAGAGTGGACGACCTGTCTCTGCAGCTGGCCATCAAGTCTTCCTCCATTCAGAGGATGTTCCCCAGGTCATGGTCATTCCTAAGCTGGGAATTGCTGCTGATGACAGGGGATTCCCACAGGACCGAAGCCATTTCCTCAGCTCTTGTTCTAGAGATGCAAAACTACAGAGCCTGGGGTGTCCCTCTGTGGAGTGACTTCTGGGGAGATTCATAGAAATGATCACTCAGACAGAAAAGGACACAACCCCACCCCCAAATCCAATTGCGTCTAAGTCCAGGTTAGTGAACCAACCAGTTTACTGATGATACTTACAGGAGCAGGGAGGACTCTGGGAGAGATGATTAGTGTGAAACCCATCCCAGCATATGTTACAGCCTGTGAAAACTGCATTCTTAGGGTCACGTACACGACTTGAAGGAGAAAAGCCTCCTCTTGCCCAGAAATTGTTTACTGCTTGAGGAGGGACCTCAGGAGTCCTATGGCTTTCTTGGGAATTTCAGGAGCCTCCCCCTCCTCCCGCAAGAGAACGCTTCCATCTGGACGTAGCAGCTGTGTGGCACCCTCCCTCTGTGCCCACCACTTTGCATCTAAAGGTTTGTAACCCTTGATGGTCTTTATAACCAGGTGAGGAGGAAACAGACATATGGAAGTGTATCGTTCCTGTCCAAGATCACAGTTGTGTAGGTCTAGAATTCAAACCGGGCTCAGAGAGCCAGGCCGTTGTGTCAATCTGCCCCCTTGTCGTTTTGCACTGAATTGGCACCTCTAGTCACACCACGGGGACATCTTGTTTGATGGCCTTTCACATGGCATTTCCGTAACCACAACAACCATGCTCTT